>NC_044508.1:17741797-18004297 GCF_902362185.1 Chanos chanos | reverse complement strand
CACCTTAATTTAATCTGTTCCAGCTATTTCAGCTCCTCTGAACTAAAATACAGACAGCGTGTTAAAAAGCTTGCTAAATCCACATTGTGCTTTTGTGCATGCGAGTGTGTGTGTGTGAAAGAGAGAGAGAGAGAGAGAGCCCTTTCAGAAAAGCAAATTTTCAATCCATGATAGAAGCTGAACTCACCTTTACTTCAACCACTGAGTAGCAGCACCACATTCTACACACACAGAGCACACACACACACACACACACACACACACACACACACAGAGAGAGAGAGAGAGAGAGAGAGAGCGGGAGAGAGAGAGAGAGAGAGAGAGAGAGAGAGGGGGGGAAGGAGAAGAGAGAGAGATAGAGAGAGAGAGAGAGAGAGAGAGAGAGAGAGAGAGCGAGCGAGCTTAGATTTAAGTTTGGTTCAAACTTAAGACCACCTTTCTCATAACCACAGCACACAGGCAAACTGTGTGTTCTGACCAGAGTCTCCCTGTCAAAGCATGGACACAGAAGCATTGGTGCATGCGCTGGCACAGGGAGCTGTGTTACAAGGCTTTTTAGATAAAAGCCAAAACAGAGACACGCACCTCAGCAGCCGCTGTTTTTCTCACCACATCCATTTGGATCAAAGGAACCCCTTTTTAAAGCCGGCAGCCCCTCGGAAAGCCCGGGCTACAGATGGGAACATTAATGGCAAGAAAAGATTCTGAAAGGTCTAATGTGTGATTTGAGAAAGATTCAGGGGCTCTGTACGTGTGTGTCTATAAATTAAGCATGCTCTCCTCTCTCCCTCTCTCTCTCCCTCTCTCTCTCTCTCTCTCTCTCTCTCTCCCTCTCTCTCTCTCTCTCTCTCTCTCTCTCTCTCTCTCCCTCTCTCTCTCTCTCTCTCTCTCAGACCACGAGAGACAGCAGCACACACATATATCATGGATCTTTTCTGAATTAAACATGTAATTCGCTACTGCAGTGACTCCGGTGAAGTAGACGGCTCCACTCTATCCGTCTTTCGCTTTCCGGTCCATACTTGTCCTTCTCTCATTCTCTCATATGCTAACCTGACCATATGGCCATTAGACAAGGTCAGTCAGGACAAGTATGGAAGCACATTAGCTCAATTTCGCACACGCACACATGCCAGCCAGTTTCAAATGGAAAGGGGCCGTGTAAGAATGCACAAATCCAAACATTGTCTTTTCTTTCCTCCCCTCTCATTAACGTCCTTCTGTTTATTTAGGTCCTTATATTCCGCTGATTTTAAAAAAAGAATTTGAAATACACACCAGATTGTAAGAGGTTGTGTGGAGTATTTTTAAACTGCTGTTGTCGGCACTATTTTAATTATTTTCCTTATTTTTTTTATTATGCTGTGAAGCACGAGGAACCCAGGATAGTGTTTGTGTGTGCACGCGCGCGCGTGTGTGTGTGTGTGTGCGTGCATGCGTGCGTGTGTGTCCGGCCAAGCTCAAACTGGTGAGTACTCCCTCTGCTGGCCAAAAATCTAACTGCATTCCCTATTACTAACACACACACACACACAGAGACACACACACACACACACACACAAACACAAACGGACACACCAATTGCTTAATGTACCCCATTAAGTTTCCTTAAGAGGGGATGTTACTTACACACTGGGCTCAATACCTGTCTGACTCCCAGTGTAAGACAAATGATTATCTGTGAGCCTGTGTCTACAGACAGGCCACGTTTGGAGCTGCCCAACAGCAAACACCAAAAACAACAAGTCGCTGCACAGAGAAAACACACAAGTGTCTAGCCAGTGCCTCTCATATATATTTTGACATCGCGGAGCAGAAGATGGACAATTGTTCGAGTTTAGAGTTAATGGCTAATTTGCTCTGAAAACAGTCCACTGCCTCAGTGCAAGGCAAAGAGTCATTTTAATGGGATGCCTTGCAGATGCTCGTCGCTGCTCTCTCTCTCTCTCTCTCTCTCTCTCTCTCACTCTCCACCATCTCTCTTTCTCTCTCTCTCTCCACCCATCTCTCTTTCCCTCTCTCTCTCTCTCTCTCTCTCTCTCTCTCTCTCAGACCTCCCATGGAGGCGACGACACAAACAGAGGCTCGTTCTCTCGTCTTGCCTCAGTGATGCCAGCTGCCGCCATTAGAGTGTGCTTACACACACACTCAAGCACACACACGCGCACACACACACACACACACACACACACACACACACACACACACACACACTTACTTAAGAGTGTCACAGTCTAAGATAATGACATACAGCCACTGGACAGGCTCAAAGGACTAGACAGGCTTAAACAGGTTACTTCAAAGAGAGAGCTGATATAGTGTGTGTGTGTGTGTGTGTACTTACAGCCACTCATGTACTGCAATAAGGGGGTTCGTTTGTCCAGTCCTGTGCTTCTATGTGTTCAGGACTTAATGTTTCATTGGCTGAGGCAGGTTTGAAGCAATGGAGGTTGCAGTGGGTTAACTGGGAGAGGGCGTAGAGACTTCTGTTGGACTACTGGAGATTTATGGTTAACCTCCATACCCTCTGGGCTTACTGCTACTATAATTCCCAAAATATTACCTCAGTGTTCAATACAGCCTAATTCCCAAGGCAACACAGCTCATAAACAGCCAAAGTTAACCACCCAGTGTTCCCTGTCTTTGGTAGAGTTCCATTCAAACCTATTAACCATTTTATTAGCATTTCTAAGCATCTCCCAGTGCTTTACTTCCCAAATGCAGACAGTAGTTATTGCAGATACTGCAGGCAGCAGATGTAGGAGCCATTTTTGAAGATGTCTATAAGATTGCTTTCATTATTTGAAGGCAGGGTCTCCGTGGCAATAGGAGAAAAAAAGTGCAATATTTTATATTTAGTACATCACAAAGGGCAGGTGAAGCTGATTGAAAGAAATTACAAGGAGAAAAAGAATGAAAAAAAATCGGAACAAAAGGAACAATTGTTGTGTCTGGACCAAAACATTAGAGAGAAGATTGAATGTGCTTTATCAAATTTAGAGCAAAAAACAAATCACTTTAATCAACCTCTCATTGCCCGGAGCGAAGAAAAAAGCATTATAATCCTTTAAATTAACCTCTTCACAACAACAGGTCATTTCTCTCTTTCTCTATGAATCTGTCCTGTGAGGTTCCTGTGAACACGGGGGCCTGTACATTAAGTAGAACCGCAGGCAGCTTATAACAAAAGCCACAGCTGATGTACTAACTATAAGCAATAGCAGAAAGAGAGAAAGAGAGAAAGAAAGAGACTGAATGAATAAGTGAATGAACGAATGAACGAATGAATGAATGATGGAGTGTGTGTGTGTGTTTGGGTGTGTGTGTGTGTGTGTGTGTGTGTGTGTGCGCGCAGAAGGGAGAAACAAACAGTAGGAAAGGGAGAGATTGACAGAAACAGTGTGGAGACAGAGGAAAAGAACCATAACTAATCTCTGGTAGATTCCTAGAACAGCGTGATGCAATAAAAGGAGAAGGAGGTGTACGATGTGTGTACAGACTCAGTTAAAAGCAGGTTGTTGTATTGACTCTGCCTTTGCGCAGAGCTCTATGCCAGTCTCTCTAAAAGCAGAATTCCTCCTGAGAGAGGACCCAACCGCATTCATCATCCCAGAAAAGTCTTGCAGAACACCCAGAGACAAAAAAAAAAAAGAGAGAGAGAGAAATGAAAAAAAGAAGAAGAAGAAAAAATATATATCACCCAAGCTTTGCCCTCCATTTTGCAGGTCGCAGATTGGAAGATGAACTCTACTTGGCCATTGCTGATCATCGGTGGTCAGCAGACGTGTGCTCCTGCCACGTGGAAATGAAAAGTCAACTTAAATGAATGGGCAAATTCGTCTGTTGAGCCCTCTGTGGAGCCCTTTTTGACAAGGCGCATGCACAAAAACGACACGTTCTTTTTACGAAAATACGGGCGACCTCCATGTTCAGGGCCAATGGCGAGCCCTGCCTTATCTCGACGTTTCTTTAAACAATACTGTCAGCGTCCACACTATATAAGATCATATTTTACACGGCTGAGAGCTCAGGAGTTTGCTTTACTGAAAGAGAAGGTTTCGGCGTGTGGTAATATAGCATGACTGCACATGAAAAAGAAGAAAAATATATAGATATTTTATGCCATAACGACATACAGGAACGAATGTTTTAACTGTATGCACAGAAAAATGACGGGGCAGTATTTCGAAAAGAAAAGGTAGACCAAAAAACTCAAACTGACGTCATTCTAAAGGTGTGGGATTTGCCAATAGGACAGGCTTTGGTTGTATCCACGTGAATGAGCATGTGATATGTGGAGACGGCCTGCACTTTGCACTCCACTGCATTTCAAACACAGATGCACTAATGAGTCTGAAGGCTATCAAAAAAAAAAAAAAAAAAGCAGACCAGGTGTTGAGCTGAACGTCACTCAGAGTTTTCCCTTTTTTTTCCCTTTGTCATTCTTTCATTTAAAACACCTAATTCAATTTGAAATTCACAGAGGAACTGTGGAGGCTATTAAAAGTAATTTGGTTTCGAATAGATGTTGACCTCTCCTGGATTCCGCCGGCCTGCTTCTGAGTTTCACTAATCTGCCACTCTTTGAAAAAGAGTTGTGTTTCCTGCTGCCGTGAAATCATATAATTTGTCCATCTGAAAACATTTCTTCACAAATGGACTTTCAGACCAGTGGAGACGGAAGCAAATAAAATACAATTTGAGAATAGGCAAGGTTAATAAAAGTGAAACCTCAGATTGAGAGAAGAACTGCAATGTCAAGTGAGGCCAGAATGCTTTAATAAAAACCCCCCCCCCCCCCCCCGCCCCTCAACGCCTCGCTCTCCTGGTGAGGGTGCGAGGCAAATCAGAAGGAGCTGTGAAACCTTTATTTTGCATCGGCTCATTTGAATTTGACCTTTTAACACGCTGCAAATCGAGAAAAGTCGAATTGCGTAAGGTAGGGGAGAGAGAGAGAGAGAGAGAGAGAGAGATGTGTGACTTAAAGTTGAATGTCTTATTATAAAAAAAAGTAATATGCCTTTCCCCAGAAGCTAAAAAAGGGCAGCTTGAACAAAGCCAGAAATTAAGTCAGCCATTTTTCCAATATCCTTTTTTCTTTCTTTCTTTCTTTAGTTCTTCCTCCCTAACACCGATCATAATCTCTTAAATTCGCTGTTGATGGGCAGCCGTTCGTCTTGTGCATTGCCCTCATCATAAAAATGAATATTCCAATAATTCAAAGGGTTTTGTACTTCGGAGCCCTCTATTCTCAGCACACACACACATATACACACACACAAAAAGACAAAATGACAGTGGATCACAGTCAACTCCAGGAACAAAGTTCTGTCAATAACGATACAACCATTTCCTTTATGAATGCCACAAAGTGCCATCTGTCATCAGTTTATATGTACAATACTGTCTGACGCATTTCTGCCTATTGTTCTGTCAGTTCCAGTATGATCATATCTCAGAGAAGAATTTATTATGGTCAACCATATTCCTTACAGAGATGGATACACCTCCTTTGGTATTTCATATTATCACTCCATCTCTCTGACCTATATACTTAGAACAGACTGAGGTTGGGTGTGAAAGGTAGGGGGGGAAGGGGGGGTCTGGGAGGGGTTGAGAGAAATCTAGCTTCTAGCGAGAAGCAGTAATGGCAATACAATATACTAACCAATATCAAAATCCCAATTCCATGCTATGCTAAAGAAACAATGGCAGGAAATTAGAGTCAGAAAAAAATAAATCACTAAATCCTGGAAATGACTGATCAGATATACAGATTTTTTTTTTTTTGTCATCTGTTGGTGGAGTACTGGCTCCCAGCCAGATTAGAGGGAAAACAGAAAGGGGATCAGCATTGCCAGATGTACGATAACTATCGTACTTGTACGATAATTTTGCCCTCTGTACGATGTACGATCAATAATGCCAAAAGTCACATAATGTACGATAACAAAAGTCCCATAATGTACGATGTCTTTCCCACCAATCCTGCTTGTTGTGATGATGAACGTGACTCACAATTCATGTTCATGATCATGCTGTCCTTCACTTAAAAAATCAGAAATCAGAAACTTTACAAATCAGAAATTGTAGGTACTTTATACTGAATGTAGTGACTTACAGGCCAGTACTATATTTACCCAGTGCAGTGCAGTTATTGTTATAATATTACGAGTTTGCACGAGAGATTGCTTACTGCTACATTTGTAATGACTCACGTACGATTATTTTCCTCAAAATACGATGATTTTAAGCCTCTGGCACAATACTTTAACATTTCCCATCTGGTAACACTGAAGGGGTTTAGATTGTGTGAACAAGAGACGTTTTACAGAAATGAAAAGATTGCCTGACGTATATGGTAAAAACCAGAATTACCAGTCACAACCCCCTGGAGACAACGTCATATCCCAAAAGGGTAATTGAGTCTGTGAAAACTGACATTAATCAAACCATAAATATTTCATAGCATCTTTCAATAAAATCTCTGCCACCCGGTATCCAAGGCTTTATTACCTATGATCATCATTACTACACAGTCACTTTGTCAAATATAATCCACCAAAAAAAAAAGGAAAGGACTAAATGCAGAAAGCAAACACTTGTAAATGCTTTTCCAGAGAAAAAAGACAAGGAGAAGAAAAAGAAAAAAAAAAAAAAAACACAATTACGTGACACAGAAATTCTACGGCTTATTACTCAGGAGCTTTTGTTTTTGTTCTGGTTGAAAACTAGGATAAGACGTTTTATTTTTCAACGCGACCAGCTGTTTGGATATTCCAGACACATCCTCTCTTTTTCAGCCGTTCTGGTGACTACGATCCTTCATGGGATATTGTCCAATGTTCTTTGACAGCAGGGATTCCCAATTTATTAGCCGGTCGCCTAGACCACTCTCTAGGTTAGGCAATTGATATGCCAGATGAGAGTAGCTTTTAATGTCACTAAGTCTCCTGGCGCACCGTTCAATGTGAGATCAGAGAAATATTCGTCCACCGTTTCAGAGAAAAGCAAATGGCACTCCTTATATGGTCACTGGCCGAGTCTGTGCTGGTAAACTTAATTATGCCACTTCAAAGAGGCCTCACAACAGAAGAAACAGTCACTGAATGTTAGAGGTCTCTAAATTATTCCCTGGAACTTGTACCCTGGAAGCCACAGGCATCTTCAACACCTCCAGCAAGGTTCAGCTGACTTATATACAACAAACACAGATAAGACAAAATTTAGAACTTGTTATTCTGACGAGCTGTCTGAGAATGAAGAGTAATTATTTTATCATAATTAAAGGAGTCACAGCTAGATATGAACCCTTGATTCTGCCTGCCTGCCTCTATATGCTACAAAGGGAAAAATAATCATCATAATATTTTAGATCCAACTGTATGGGTTCCTTTGAAATTTTCAGACAGTAGGGCACCTCCCAGTCAAAGTGTATGCTTCAATTTCAGTGCGTCTTCAAATTATAGTGCATAATTAACATTTGTTTTGTTTTGCCTGTTTGAGATTTAAATAATAGTTAAAAAGCGAATATGGCACAAAAAACAGTCTGGAAGGCCCGACAGTTTGTGTTTCGTAACATTGTCCCTAACACATGCGACTGTTTCCGGATCTTTCCCAGTAGCCCACCTAGTGTCTTTCTCTCCCTGCTTTTGAGACCCCTCCCTCCCCCCCCCCCCCCCCCCCCCCCCCCAACTCATCCTCGCTGAACTTTACTCAGTCTCCTTACATGCACTGCCAAAATGAAATCTCCTTTCATAATTTTAACAATATCCAGTCTGATGATTGTGACAGCTGTCCCAAAAATGTTCCTGTGAAGGCTTTAAACTTGAATTTGGGGTCTACGTCTTGCTGAAATATTGAAGCTCTTTATAACTGCCATTTATATATGACCAATTCCAGTTCGTTAAGTGGTTTGATTAAGAATTTGCTGACTAGTTAACACGAATGAGTGAGAGTTTTCTGGATAGCCTTATTTACTTGGGAGTGATTACTGAAACCCACAAATGCCAGCCAGTAATTAATTTGAGCCTCTTCTATCTGAAATCAGTCATAGTGAAGGGATGCTGTTGTTCGCCATCATAGGAGAGCCCGCAATTCCCAAAGCAATTGGCTCCCTGCCTCGAAAAATGCTGCTTAATGAAAATGAAAATTGCACTAGTCCGTCCGCATTGATTCCACACGCCTTTAAATCTGGGGAGGTCACTATCCGATCTGTGTAACTTATTTTGCGTTACACAACTTATTACTCCAATTAATCTCGCCTCGGGCACACACCTGTGTTCCGTCCAACGATAAACACCTGCAGGGCCCCGAGTTGCGCCGCTCCGCTGAAGGCTTTCGTTCGCGCGTCGCGGACGCCCTGAGCCGTGCAGCTTTTTCTGATTTCATCGTTTCTGCATAATAAAACCATATTAGTGTTTCAATGAGAATCTTAATGGACACTTCCAAAGATAATTATGGCTTACCCAAAGCTATTTGTGTTGAATGAAATTGGAAAGGCTGTGTGTCAGCCCTCATCGCGGTGTTCATCTGTTTTCCAGATAACCTGCTTTTACCTGAAGCTCAAGCCTCCTTGTGCGCATGTGTCCCGTCTAGCTTTTAATTAACCGTGGGGTTGGATGGAGAGTCAGATTTTTTCTGACGGCCCAGCGTGTTGTCCCATCCTTGAGCCCTTTCGTGATTATATTTCAACAGTCCGGCGCCCAACCCCTCCCCATTCAGAACCCCCCCCCCCCCCCATCATCCTCTGCTTTTGTTATCTGCAGTGTGTTTGGGAACAGCTTGTCTCCTAGCATTTAGCATTCTGATTCCTCACAGTGATATCGGGTTGGAACCTTTTCTTGTGACCCTCAATTGAGCTTCCTGGAATTCATTTCCATTGAATATGATTAGATTCTCTGTCACTTTGGCAGACACAAAGATGCCACAGAGCCAATTCATGCGCATCAGGCACTGGTGGCTTGTTTCGTTACAGACAAGGGCCTATTGTTGCTTTGATAAGGCCCTCTGTACTAAACAGGTCTGAAATTAATTTTTAATTTCTTCACTATTTTTTTTTTCCCTTCAGCCACTGAGCCAGAGTGAAATGTCACACACTGTGTTGAAGCATACAGCCAGCCCACCTATTGTTTCTTAATTGAGAAAGGTTCCTGACAAGACTGGCTGTGACTTAATGAAAAAAAGCACTGTTGCTTTCCTCTATCTTTCAAATTCTAATGATAAGGAGGCAAGCCAAGTAAAGGTCATCTATAGCACATTTACAGAGTGGAGGCAAGCAAAAAGAGAAAGAGAAAAACAGAGAGAGAGAGAGAGAGAGAGAGAGAGAGAGAGTAGAACAAAACCAGTACACACCTTTGATATTCCCTCTTCAATAAATGGGACGCATTTTAGATAAAAATGCCACAAGGGTTTGATCAAAGAATGAGTCAGTACTCTCTTATTCATATTAGCCTGCAGCCCCTGTTTCACAGTTCCTTGAAACAGCATACAGGGGAGTCTTGAGATTCAACCATTTCAGCCACGAGCAAGTAGTATCTGGCATTTCTCCAAAACAGATGACCTTGCATGTCAATGTTTTCACTATAGGAGTCTTGTATCTTTATGTGCTTGCGGTGGATTACCGCTCTGGCTATAATCGGAAACAGGTTTCTCCGTCCAAAGCACTTGGTTTACCAAATCCATCATGCGCTCAAGAGACATCATAAATCACTCATTAATTGTGGGGCCTGGAACAACATCAGTTCCATTTTTTGCTTCTTTTTTTTTCTCCTCTTTCTCCATCCTCTGTCTTTTCATGTGCTTTCCTGCTTAGATCCGAGCTACCCAAGCTGTTCCACAGAACCGGGTCGTGTTGGCAGTGCGGAGCAGGGAGAGAGTGAATGGGACAGCTCTTTCAGGAAATGTCCATGCAGAAGGGATTCATGCCGGGCTACGGTAAACCCGGATTACACTTTAGTCCGTACATTATCCAGCCTAACCCAATCAGCACATCTCATTACATGCCGCTGCAGAGCAGAACCGATGTTGGATTTCCATCCCTAAAACTCTATGCACGTGAACAGAAGCCAATGCATAGCAACCAAAAGACTGATTTGAGATTACAACCCAAACACCACCTTGTCACAGGCAGAGGGTTCATTCCAGATAAAAGGAAATGGGATCTTAAGGGAGATTATGCTGTATTTTTTCTATAGATATAACTCCTCTGTAACTTTTCTTTTCTTTTCTTTTGTATGTGGCCTCTGACACTGAGAACTGGATATAGCTGAACAATTATCCCACTATAGCATCCCTGTCATTATCTCTGGCCAGGTATACATAAATGCTGTCACATCCTTACATTAGTCTTTCTGATTTAAATCAGACAGTAATAGACACCATGGACAAAGGTGAAATGTTTTTAGACTGTCACAGTTTTTCCTTGTTGGAGTGGGTAACAAACTGCACTAACTAACTAATAAATTCACTAACTGCCCCTGGTTGCATTATTGAGTCTGATGGCTGTGACAGGTGTTAAAGTCACAGATCCACAGAGACCCTGCACTTGACACATGGCAGATGTGAACAGAAGAACAGGTGACAATCTGGCCAGTATATGCACTGAAGAAAACTGTAAACATCCTACAGAATGCTGTAGTCCTCTGTATGTCAGGTCAAGTGATCTTTCAGATCTTCTTATGTCACACCCAGTTTATTTTGAAATATTGGCAGATATTAATTCATGCATTAATTTTATTACCTCTGTTTCAATATCCTGCGATGGACTGGCGACCTGTCCAGGGTGTTTTCCCGCCTTTCGCCCTATGAGCGCTGGGATAGGCTCCAGCAACCCCGCGACCCTAATCAGGATAAGCGGCTTAGATAATGAGTGAGTGAGTGAGAGTGTTTAAATATCGCATTTGAAAACAGCAGTGAATTGAAAGGATACAACTGCACACCTCCCTAATATGACTCTTGCCACTAACATTTTGATGTGATCGCTAAAATTTGTAAATGATTCAGGTCATTTTCTTAACCTGTTTTGGAAAGTGATGGCACAAGCGATGACGAAGTCATACTTTTAATCTGCCATAATCACTGATTAACACTTTATTCAAGTATTCATCCTTAATGATAGTCCCTTGAAAAAGAATCAGTGAGTGTGTTTACACACACGCACACGCACACACACACACCTCCTACTACCAGAATAATCGTTCATAGACAGAGAATAAGAGGGAATTATTAAGAGCTTACAGTGAGTAAAAATTAGATCAGTCGTTTTCCATTTAAGTGAGTGAGGGAGTGACCAGTGATCACTCATTCATTAACACCGGTCACAAGTGGAAAATGTGCTCTCAGTGTGAACACATAAAGGACACACAGCAGTACAAGTGCTCCAGTTTTTTCCCCAAGGGTCTG
Organism: Chanos chanos; assembly: GCF_902362185.1. Classification (NCBI taxonomy): domain Eukaryota; kingdom Metazoa; phylum Chordata; class Actinopteri; order Gonorynchiformes; family Chanidae; genus Chanos; species Chanos chanos. The sequence goes on along the minus strand of NC_044508.1, from coordinate 17,992,894 downwards.
AGAAATAGTAATTAATTAACAAGAATCAAAACAAATAAGGTGACTGACTTTTCATTCATTAATTTATATAATCAATTCATATAGCACTTCAGCTTGAGAGGAAACTATCCTTTCATGGACAAATCTGGCAAAAGATTTCAGCACAAAAGAAACAAAGAAACAGATGATGGACTCATATCCATTCCTTTTAATACTCAAAAACCCAGTTGGAGCACAAAAGTAGTACTTGAGTGACAAAGAATGATGCCCGTTTTACGGCAAGTAAGTAGTGTGCAGTGTCTGTGTCAGTGCCAGAGGGTGAAAGGTAAATGAAATATGGTTAAGGATCATGTAAGGGTCATATGGTTATACATAGTCATTCTAGAGCAGACCTCCCTAGGTTAGCACGTCAGTCTTGATTCCAAAACAGTACGGTTTTATAAGGTTATCTGCATTTATCTGTCAATTTCCTTCTTTTAATGTGCTCTATTTTTATCTCACATTTTCAACCATGCGATAACCTCCCTGAATAACATCAATTCAACGCTGCGCGGAAAAAATAAATATAATTGATTTGATAATGGGATGCTTGTTGAGAAATTAATTTTGTGACATCAATGTTTAAGAGGTTTCCCATTAAAAGTTTATTACTGATTTGTCCAGATTTGCATTGAAGGAGGAGGCACCGTTTTTTTTCCCCCTGAGGCAAACCCTTCAGAAAATCTATCTCTCTGTGGTATACAAACACCAGCTAGTTACACAAAAAGATGATAAATAATTCTCTTTGAGACTTTTCAACACCAAAATAGATTATGAATTTATCCGAAGACTATTCGTGTTGAAATCCACTGTAAGCACTTACTTGGGGGTCACAGTGTATTTTGATCATGTTGGATTTATCAGCGGGAAATCAGTTTTTTTGTGCTTGTGTGAGCGTGTGCGCATCCTCCCCTACACAACAGGTTAAAATCCTGACAGCCTGTACTTCTCCTCGGCAGCCAAAAAAAGCATTTCCCCGCAGTCTGTGACAAAACTGAGGCCATTATGACAATACTGTGTGCTCATTAGCCAAAATCACCATCATCAATCAACAGTAATCTCGCTAATACACGGCATTGGAAAAGCTAGCGCCATCCACCTGATCACAGCTAATAACAAGAGGGGAGCAGAGATTTGATGTAGCGGAAATGGACAGTATGTGGCCAGCCGGCTGCCGGTGATATCTCGAGTCACGTTTCGACGTGTGATTAGGTCCGTCCGGGTTCTGTAGGTTTCACGCTCAAACAAACTCCAACGGGCACGAGATATGACAAGGCGGAGGAGTCCGTTTCCTATGAAGGAAGGGTCCTCAAAGACAGCTGCTTCTGGAGTTCTGGCCGCGGCCAGCGTTTAGCTAACTAACTAACCCACGGATGAAGGGACACCAAGCCTCGAGCACAAACAAGCCCATGAACCAATCTGTCACAACAAGAGGGCACTCCGGAGTGGTTCAGTAGCATGAATGTAATTGGAATTCATCTAAGCCCAACAAGCGAACGCACATCACATGCTCAGAAATCACCAACAAGGCTCCATTTTTATTTTTCAGTCTAATTAAGGGGGGGGGCGGGGGGAGGGGGCATTTTAATGCGACAAGCGCAACAAATGTGGGGGAGGCATAGAACTCTTGCCAGCTGTCAACTGTTACAAGGAACATCAGTTCCTCTTTACATTCCTTCCATCTCTCTTCTCCTCTTGTTTCCTCAGGAAACTTCTCTTAAGACAAGAGTCACTCAGAACCAAATCACCAGAAAGTGCCTGAGATCACATGACGGAGAGGAACTCCTGTTGCCCTGGCAACAGGACCGTGATAAATTAGCCTGTCGGCACACAGCCATTCTGCTCGGCACAGTTGTCCCGTTAGGTGCCTGCTCCAAGCTTTTTATCCCCTCTTTTCTTTCTCCCTCTCTCTCTCTCTCTCTCTCTCTCTCTCTCTCTCTCTCTCTCTCTCTCTCTCTCTCTTCCCCTCCCCTATCTCTCTCTCTCTCTCTTTTTTTTCCCTCTTTCTCTCCCGAAATGTGGAGCCCATGCCTGATCCAGCGCCTTGGTCTGGATCCCTGATACTTGGCTACTAATGGAGAAATGCGGCAGTGAATTATTCCCACCGTAACTATGATCTGAAGCGCTTGAGGCTGTTTAATTAAGAACTATATGCATGTCTGGAGGCAGTTTGGGGTTATTCATATCAGGTTTTCGGATTAAAGCAACATGTTTACCGTTAAGCCGAGGAGAGAGAACCGCTACCGGTGATACACCTGTTCTGTGCTTAGCGGGAGCTTTTGCATTCAAGGATAGTTAACCATGAGTGAGATGTCTCACTGGCGCTTCTGCCAGGGCAAAGTCCTGCCATCCTGGCCAAGTTCCCTGTCCCCATTTCTGTCAAATGATGCGGATGGACAGAAAAAAAAAAAAAAAAAACCAACAACAGCAAAAAAAAGAAAAAAACAGAGCTAAGTGTGAGGGGCCATATGGCCATTTAGAGTCATTTCACATTCGCGAAATTTGTACCGGTATCTGCCTCTTAAATTTCACCCCCAGATGGTGGATGCACTGGATCTGCACATAACAGTCAAAACCGGGGGTCAGTTTAACGTGTGGAAATTACAACCAGGTCGATGTAAGTCATAAACTAGCAATGGCCACATATTAGTATTCTATAACCCTCAGCCAAGCATGCAAGATTCATGTCAAAGATTTAACTCAATTGGGTCTGACATGAGAATCTGCTGAGAGTTATGTGCAAATATAATTATCCAGGTTGAATTCTAAAATTCATTGAGAACGCAGACTTGTAACAGTGAACTAATCAGCACAAGAAAGGACTTGTGTATCAATATTGATTTACATTTCATATTCGGTTCGAAGTCATACATATGGAAATATGCAAAACCTCACTAGACACTTGGAGTACGCTATTGGTCAGTAACGTGCCAGTGAAGCATGTAAAGTAGCCAGAGCTTAAATGGTCAGACGCCCCCCCCACCCCCCCCCTCCCTGCCCCCTGCTTTAAGAAACTCATTTACAATATTCAGATTCTGCTTGTGTTGTTAAGTGACCTCAGTTGACGTAGTCGACGAAAAGGCTGAAAGTCCACGTTTTTTTCCCCCATCCTCAGTAATCGTAATCAACCAGCAGAGGCTGCGTAAAAAATCTTTCCCCTCACCTCCCCTGCCTCATATCGATTAATCAGTGTTTATATGCTGGGCTGAAACTGCGAGGTATGAATAGAAATTGAGCCACACGAAGAGGTGCTTGTTATAAACAGTATGCGTGGGCAGAGAGCAGCTTCACTCATTTACAGATCCGTGAGGCTATCCAGCGTGTGGCCTGGCTTCCCTCAGTCAGTCATGTCTTGAACCAACCTATCCATCCTCCTGTCCTCCTAATCGTCCAATCAGTGGACAGCAGTTCGGAAATGCTACTGATGCATTCCTGTGATGCTCAGAGAGTATGGAGAAGCAAATAGAACCATAGGATCCTTACTGTCATCAGAAATTTGATATTTTCTCAATTCCTGGGACCTCAGGCCTACCAAAGATGCTCAAAGAAAGCATGAAACACATGACACACAAAACAAAAAACATGATTCAGCTATTGAATGTCCACAGAATCTTTGGAAAGATATCTCACATTTTTCGAGGGGGAAAAGGCTATGAGGAATTTGCAGTAAATAATGTAGACAGGCATCCTGAAAATTTGACCCATGGGTGAGTCTGTCACTTTAATAGAGCTGACAGAGACTCTGACTTGAGTCTGCCAAGTGCCAATGATCTAAACACTGCCAGTCCAGAAGGTCAAGATGGCTGTGGCTATGGGTTTACAACCTGACAGATCAAGTGTGTTTTGCCCACCTCTGCCCTCCCAACCCAACAGTGAGGCCTTCAACCCACGTCGAGCACCAGGTGAAAAGCTAAGCGGCCTAAATCACCAATACGCCATGCTCACCCCCTTCAAGTTTGCTGTCGCTGCAGCCGCCTGTCCTTCCTGTTCTTCCCCTTGGCCTGGTTGTACATTGCAGAAACTAATGGCCCAAAGAGGAAAACGTTTACACTGACAGGCGAGTGTCTCTCTCTCTCTCTCTCTCTCTCTCTCTCTCTCTCTCTCTCTCTCTCTCCCTCCCTCTTTTTCACAAAGAAGTGCAGAGATGACTGATGAGCCCTGGGTCTGTGGCGGCCAGCGTTCCTCTTCTCGGCACAGCTTGGCTAATTCTTCACTAATCACAGTGACATACATGTCAACACTCGTAATCTTCAGCTCCCTCTCCCCCACCACCACAGGCAAGCCACACCATCGCCCGGGCAACAACCCATTTGACAGCAGGAATTACACAATGAGATATGTCACATGCCAAGCAGCATGCCGCCCTGGCAAAACTTTCCCGGTGCCCAGGCTCTGGGCAGTTAAGAGAGGAATTTTCTTTAAGCATCTAATGGCTACTCATCACAATGGGAACATGAGCAAAGACCAGAGACACACACAGAGAGAGAGAGAGAGCGAGCGAGAGAGAGAGAAAGAGAGAGAGAGAGAGAGAGAGAGAGAGAGAGAGAGAGAGAAAGGCCACATAGTAACCATGTGTACCAATTTGCCAATACCTTTCCTGTAACAGCCTGACTATGTGCGTTACAGAGACCAGTAATTAATGATAAGCTTAAGCCAGGCGCCCGGGTATCTTAAAGCACAGCCACGTCCACGGATGACAAGCATTCTTGTTGCTCTCTGCATGCTGTCCAACTGTTTATACAGCGTAATAAAAAGCAAAACAAAACAGGCATAAATTTGTCAATGAGCTAAAACACAAATTCAAACAGTGAAGAGAAGAAAATTCTCAGGAGCACATAAAAGAGAAACTCTAGAGGCATTGGTAGTCAATACAGCCTCAGTTAATTACGCGGATAAAGCCATACTGACAACTGACACACAAAGCACATGGGAAAAAAAAAACTGAAAATAACAAAAAAATGGAGGAAAAGAGGTGATGGAAGGAGTCGGTAACATTAACTGCAGCCTACACAGCACTGTGGGCAGAGATGCATAACAGCACAATCATCAAATGTAAATCTGTTTTTTCTGTTTGTTTGTTTGTTTGTTTTTTCCCCTTCTGTCCACCGCACAATACCGTCTCAGAATCTTTCTGCCACACGTTGTTTTCTGTGAATAATTTTGTTTATTTCCTCCATAATGATTTTCACCTGGTGAAAGCAGGGGGTGTATGTGTATCATTCCCAGCAAACTCATAATGCATTCATAACACATTCAGATGAAACCCTAGCTCCCATCGTATTCCTACGAGTTCGACAATCCCTCCCATGGAATATCCAGAGGTCTGTAATTCAATTCATTACTCAAAGGGAAACTGGAATGGCGGGCCGGGAAAGTCCATTGCGACGCTTTTGCAGTATTCTAAAGGTAATTGCATGGCGCTCTCAGTGGGAATATGCACAGAGAGACCCTCTAATTGTGCCCTAATGAGAGAGAGCCAGGCTGAAGTAAAGGAAGCTGGCACAGTGGAGAGTCATTACCTATGCCCCCGCTGCACTCGCCGCCCCTCGGGCCAGAGACGAGGGTCTCCTGGGCTAGATATGAAGTGGGTTTTAGTCACACGATGTCCTTCAATGCTTCCCCCACAGGAGACCATCGCTTGACTCAAGCCAGGCTATGGCGGGCCTGTTCGTGCAGCGTAAAGGGGGCTTTATTTATTTGTTTATTTATTTATTTGTTTGTTTATTTATTTGCAGGGTGAAGACCCACAGGAGAAACACTCTGATATGTGCAGTTGTACCTGGCTAAGGCGAGGCTCAAGAAACATTGGTGGGAATTAGTGGTCACAGACCAGCAAAACCAGTAAAGCCTTTTTCGGTAACTCTGCAATTCCGGTTCAGCTTGTTGTCAAACCCTTTCCAGTTTAAATTTGATTCTCTTTAACACTAATTAAAAACCTGAGAAAAACTAGCGCAGTGTCACTTGCCGTGCGTCAAATCCCTGACTCTACAGTGTCACAGTCAGATGAACGAGACACGCCAAAATGCTAATCAGAAATATGTAGCGTCAGACATTTTTTGAGGAAGAAAAAAAAAAAAAAAAAAAGAAAACTGCAGAGACTGATTTCAAAGCCAACATCATCACTGACTGAGATCTTCAATAAAATTTTGATTTAGCTAAAATGCATATTTCATATTACACGGCTAATTTGTTCAGCCATGTATTCATCTGTATTATACCAAAATCTTTTGTGCTAAGTATTGTCAGTTTTGGTGTGGCCTGACCGTGACCTAGTGTTCTTTGGGAGCTGTTACTCTGAAGCCAGTGAAGAATCCTCAGATCAAGCTTTAATTCTATCATTCTTTTTGGTCCCTTAGAAAACAAGAGACAGAAGAGAACATTTAGAATGCTGTTTTGAGTGTATTATGTCTCCTCGTGTCTGTTCCATTAAAGCATTACTCAATAAAGGGAACTTGAAGAGATATAAATTCAGGACATAGTTATCCATAGTTTTTTTGTTTGTTTGTTTGTCTGTTTGTTTGTTTGTTTGTTTTTTTCACCTTCCTTTGGTTTTTTTTTTTTTTTTTCAAATGTACCATTTTGTGACTTTTGTTACCAAACAAATTGGTTCTTCTAAAATTCCTGACTTTTCAGCTTCTAAATAACCCTCTGTACGAATGGTCAGTAACATTTTCAGCCAGGGAAAAATTTACCCAGTGAAATGCACCGAGGGAAAGGAAAACCCCATTGGCCTTAATGAGAACTGATATCACTGCTCCTCTGAAACCTGAGGTCACTTAGCTTATCAGTGCCTGACCCTTACAAACACACCAAGATGTATTCAGTATTTCTGTTCCGTCAAGCACTTTTTATGATTACGTTCATGTAACGGACAATGAGGAAATACTGCACGTGATATTGAAAACAGACCTCTGTCCAAGTGAAAGAAAAAAAACCCCAGAGATATTGACATTATGAAAACCTGTAATGTGTACACTAGGAGGGTTGAATTATGAGCACTGAAAATGAACTGGAGACAGTGGGCTCTCTTACGGGGGGTCTAATTCAATCAAAGCGCCATTGAACCAATATTATGCCAGCACCCTTTTCCCCCATCTCATAGCAGAACGTGCCCTTGAGGTACACTAATCTTGACTTAATTTCTACAGTGATTACTCCCTTTGGAAATGGTGGTTGCAGCCAAAGGTTGCTTGCAGGGTCCAGAGCTGGTCGTATGTGCCTCAACTTTACTGTGTCTCCACTAGACAACACGGAAACAGGTTCACAATCTGTCCTGATGACAGGTCTCTATACTCTTAACAATAAAAAAATCAAAGTAATATACTGCAAGGAAAGGAGGATTTGTATAAGCAAGGTTTGTCTCTGAGCAGCCTCTTCTGCTTTGAGTACTACAGATGTAGACATAATCAACCAGCCTCTAAGACACAGACAGAAGGATATGGCGAAAACATTATAACATTACACCGACAGCTTGACAATTGAATCAATATGAACAGCGGAGACCATAAGGTTGAAGTCAGCAGCAGATTCATGAAACCATCATCAACAACAGGAGAGATATCGATTTCCACTTCCTTACTGAAGGAAAAATAAATAAATTAAGAAAACAACAACGGCAACAACAAACATGACAATCCACCGCAGTTTCCACGTGTGACAAAAAGACACACGTCACACACAAAAGCGAAGTGAGATGTGCCACGGTTTCAGCACTAGACCTTAAAAGGAATTCACTGAAATTATTCCACCTTTTTCAAGAATTCAAAGGCTAAGTTGTTACTGTGAAAGCTGAAAACATGCATTAACCCTAACCCTGTGTGTGTGTGTGTGTGTGTGTGTGTGTTTGCAATTTTAACAATTTTCTCATTTCCTTTGCACACTAAGAGAGAGAAATTCTCCCACTGCTGTGCTTCTGTGGCCTATCACTGCTTCAGAGGCCTGAGGGAGCCCATCCATAATTCAGAGTTATACCATTATTTCAATGAAGTCAAATATTAGAGAGGGGAAATTGACTATTCAGTCGTCTCAAAATAGGACTGACGCGTTAACCCCTGCCTCGTGTCCTGTCCCTTTAAACATGCTTTGAAACTCACACACACACACACACATGCACACACACACACACACACACACACACACACAGACATACCCACGCACGCACGCACGCACTCACACACACACACACACACACACACACACACATACACACACACACACACACGTACGTGTGCACACACACACACAGAGAAATACACACGCACTCACACACACACACACACACACACACACACACACACACACATACACACACACGTGCGTGCGCACACATCCACACACACACGCACACAGAGCTGTAATATGTCAGAGGAGATCCTGCCTAGATTTCACAGTGTCTTGATGATGAAAACGTTATTCTCGCAACAATTGATTAGTGTAATCTAATTTTACCCACAGTGCCAAAGCTTCGTCTCTGAGCAATTCATTTCAAGTCGTGGTCAGTCGGGACACGAGAGGCAGGGAGGGGGGCAGGGGGGAAAACGGTGAAAACCTTGGTCATCCAACTTGAGAGAAATCGAAAGGCCTTGATTATACTGGATTGATCAGTCCCTGAGAAAATTTGATCCATGCTAACTACACTGTGCCTGGTGTCATGGAAATGACACTTGATTGCAAAGAAGTGGATGTCTTCTCTGTATTTACAAAACAGATAATAAAACCCCCGTGGCTTTGATCTAGACCGAATATATTTTCAGTTAGCTGGATACAAGGGAGTCTGTTATGGTTGCTGCAGCACAATGTATTTGCAATTATAATTATCAGTTACAATTACTAACTATATCTATATATACATTTTCAAGTCCTTACACACACACACACACACACACACACACACAATCCAATCTCTGATTGTGTAATCGCAAACATCATACTATTCATCACATTCTATTATTTTAACTTAATTTTTCACACCAATCTTCAATAATGTAAATAAATTTTACCCCCCCCCCCCCCCCCCCACAAAAAAGAAAAAAAAAAAGAAAAGAAAAGAAAAGAGAGGGGGGGGGAAAAACTAAATTAAACTAAAAACTTGATTTGAAATGTAGTGAAACCTACTGGCTGTCTGTGAAGTCTAATGATGTGGCATTAGCCTCCAACAATAGGAACCTAGTACTCCTCACCCAGTACGGCCCAAACGGCAGAGACCATTCTTCTCTGAAACCACGCAGGGAGGAACCGTAAAAAAGGAAAGTAGCGTTCATCCTCTAATTATTATTGATTTGACACATTGCTGTGTACTAATGTGTTAAGAGTGCTCTAATAGCTGCTCTCTGCAATTCTCCACAAGTCATTAGCATCATTTTACAAAAGCATGCCAGTATGAATAATTGAAACTATACACCAGAACATGATTTTTTTGTTAGCTCTATTTAAAATACGGTTTTCCAAGAAACAGTTTGTGCTGCAATAAACAGCCATGGGCTTCATTGAATTAATAGCACATAATAGACTTGAGTTCTCCATTAATAGTAGCTAAGCAGAAATTAATGACTAGAAGTCAATTCGAGGCACAAAGTTTATGAACTTCAAGGCCAAAAAGGGAGGGTGGAGGGGTGGGAAGAAGCACAGAAAATGGTATTTATTACTTAGCATTCAAAACATGGCCATATTGTCCAAAGTTCAAAAGCGTAACCCTTCAGAGCTTCTCTTCTGCCGTGATGGGGAGTTAGACTTCACACTTAAAAGTACTTTTCAGATCATACACCAGCATTACAAAAATACCACCCACTGACCAAACATCATCTAGAGAGAATTTCAGTGTCTGTCAAAGTTTGGAATATATCAGAGCTCGCCTGCAGCATGTTTAGTCCCTTTTGCTTTTTTCTACAGTGGAAGAAACTGGGTCAGAACTGGGTTAGATGGAACTGTACTTCACCCTTACTTATTTTTCAAACCTGACCAATAAAAATGCGTGAGTGGATTTTTTAAAACAGCCGGCCACGTCTCCCGGACCTCAGATACCTGAGCAAAAGTTGCAGCCATCCATATCATACATTTTTAATTTATGATCATCGCTGAGCACTCCCCTCTGGTGTGTGCCGACACCGTGTTTTACTTATTCATTTATTTATTTATTTATCTTTGTCTCAGGACAGCTCAAGTTCTTAATACTCTGAAATGTGAGAACTCTCTAATATCCATATCCGTGCCTACAGTATCTAATCCTAGCTCAACGTAACTAAAGTGGATGAAACAGTACAATTCCCAGCCATCCCTGGCACGGAATTCCCAGTGGTCCCTAAGTCAGGATTCAATCACCTCTGTCTTGTCGTGCCCCTCACAATCCCCCCCACCCCCCATACCCGCGGAGTCGCCAGCTTTTGCATTCTCATCATGATAATAACTACCGTTGACAATCCATTGCTTTAAGCTGCCTGGGAACAATAAAGTCCTTTCACGCAACCGGGAGAAAAGGGCGGATTTGTAGCCGCGGCTGTCGATGACTGTTGTTGGGGTAGATAGGTTTCCCATAACACTATTCTGAGCTTAGCATCTAGACAAAGATAACTCCTCAGGTGACTACAAGCAACAGACGCCTTTGCTGATACGTCCCCTAGCATGAGAAATGTACAACTCAAGGAGAGAGACGATTAGGGTCCATTAGCCTGAAAGGTCCCTCTCCCTGGAGAAGGTGAGAGATGAATGGAGGATAGCAGCATTTTGTCATCTGTCACAGGGAATTGATGTCAACATGTCAGGTGCAAAGGGTTACGGTGGAAGAGCCAGTAAAATGGTGTGAGTATTGATCCGAGCTGAGCAGCTTACCCCGCAGTCAAAACTGCAAATATATCAGTTAATATGATGCACTCAAAGACCAACAGCGGTTACGACAATGTCGACCGAAATAAGATAAAATCAAGCTGGAGACATTCCTCAAAAGCACTTTAAACACGAGTTCAGCGGTAAAATACACTGATTCATATATAGGAGCACGTTTGGAGGAGCGCTTCCCCTCTGAGTCCTGGTAAATCTTTATTTTAAATTGGGTGAAAAAGGCGCAGTGGCTCGCCTAGGCTGGATGGTACTCATTGACTAATGCCCTTAGAGCCGAAATCTGAAGACTGTCAGTGAAACAGCACGAGATGTGCTCTTCCCATGGAGAGTGAGCTGTATTTTTATGCAGGTGTCCAAAAAGCCCCTCTTCCTGGCGCTCCAATATGAATGTGCTGTCATAGGCCAGTGCCCAGGGGGCATATGGCAAGCGCCTGGCACAGACGTTTTCTCTCTTTCTTTTTTTTAAATTCTCAGACACACACACACACACACACACACAGGAGTCATGTCATCAGTGTTACCCAGACAGGAGGCCCGCGAGGCTCGTGGTCAGAATGCAGCCGCGACTTTGCCAAAAGGGAAAAAGGAAAAAGATGAGATGAGAGAAGAGGAGAGGAGAGGAGACAAAAGGGAGAGAGAAGGAAAGAGGGAGGCAGGGAGAGCTCAGAAGATTAATGAGCTGAAACTTCCTGTCTCTCGTTCACTCTATTCGCCTAATGCAAAATTATGCATGGTAGAGTTTTATCAGGGAAAGGATGAGCTCCAGTACAGTTAAGAGGGCATATCCGCCCGTGTCACTCGTAAGGGTGGAGGTACTTTTTCTTTTCTTTTTTTTTCTTTTTTTTTGGAGGGATAAAGTGTGCTTAAACCCCATCAGCGGCATGTTGGTACCATGCCAATGTCCTCCAGCTTCCCCTGCATGGCCCCATCAGGCTTAATTAAACACGGCCAAAGGCCTATGCCCTTACTGGGCCACCTTCAGCCCTCCCGATATCCACCATCTCCCTAAATGGTGCAATTGTGTCACCTCTGAAGCTCTGCTGAGTTTGCTGGGCTTTCGGGCCAGGCTTAGGCCTAAGTCTGCACAGGGCAAAGAATGGACGAAAATAGCAAAAAAAGGAGAACTGGCAACGACAATGAGTGCACGTACTGGCATCATGCTCAGCTGGGACACCTACTATAGCCTGTTTTTGTTTTGTTTTGTTTTGTTTTGTTTTGTTTTGTTTTGTTTTGTTTTGTTTTGTTTTGTTTTGTTTGTTGTTGCTTTTGTTTTGGTTTTTTTTTGGGGGGGGGGTGCTCTCTACTCACTTAATGTTAGTTTTTATGTGCTCATCCCAAATTTATTCTTTCCCAATGGGTATACTGGTATCCAAAGCATATACTGTAAAACTGTGGCAATATGAAATATTTATAATACAGTGGCATCTCTTATAGTTTCCAGTCACTGGCAACAAGACATTGACATCCAAATACAGAGATAGGTTATTTTGCTTTCGACTGGTGGGAACAGGAAAGACGCCATCCTTATCTCATCAGTTTGTCTAAGAGGTGTGGTGACTGCCCAGCACAGGGTTGGTAGAGATCACATGGTAATGGAGAGGATGAGATATATCCCCATGAAAAAAAAAAAAAAAAACAATCTTCTTACAGGGCAATATGTTCCAAATGGACTGACTGACAAAGAGGGGTCAGGTCAAATGTGGTAACCTTGGCAACGGCTAAACTTATGACCTCTACTCGCACTGTAGTGTGGGATTCCCACACAAGCAAAGAATCCAGAGCTGGAGGATCTATTGAAACAAAAAAAAGAAAAGAAATAAAGAAATTGGAGCAGTAAACCTACCATTTGACGTCATTAGGGTCTAAAGGTTATTTTGAAAATGAAAGCACTTAGAAAAAAAATGGAAAAGAAGAAGAAACAACAAGAGAGTCCATGAGGACAGAAAAAAGAGAAAGAGGCATGAGTTACAAAGAGACGCAATCAATCTGAGAGCAAATTCTGCAGCCCACCAACACAGAGCCTACGGTTTAAGGCCTATGTTTTTATAGATTGTCATAAATATGGTCTCAGCCAGTGAACTTCGATTGACCTCCAGGCGGATTCGAGTCGATATCTCCCTCTGCAGGATCAGCAAAGCTGTTAACCCAGTACCAATCAGTCCCTCCTTTTTTACTACTTACACCTTTATCTGGGGTGGAGAACTTCCCCACATGGCAAATAAAATAACAGACAGAAAATATCATTTTCCATTATACCTGTTCAGGTGTGCTGTTTAAGATGTGCAGTGACAAATCGGAGGTTTGAAAAGAAAAGCATGTGTGAAGGGCAGGCAGGTAGACCAAGAAGTGTTCTTTTTTTTTATTGGATGGATTTGTTGTTTTGTACTTATTGTGGAAATAGTCACCCAAAATGGTGCAAAGTGGAAGGGCGGAGGTGTTTTGAGACAGACAGTCAAGTACAACAAAGGACAGAGCTATTTTTCTTCTCATCTCAAGGCTCTTATAAAAGACACAACATACTGCGCTCTGTAAAGCCCCCGCCTCCCAAAAGAATAACACCTGTGATAGGATCATGGGATGATCATGTGACATTGTGGAGGTGTGGTCTTCCTCCCCTGTTGTAGTAGAATAGGAAGAGAGTCCAGGTGGAGAGCTCAATGGTGCTGTCACCATACAAGTAGGAGACTCCTCACTTTATATTTCTACCATTGAGTTCATGTCTTCTTTTAGCGCCTGTATGCTGTCTTCAAACCATTTAGGCAACAGATTTCAAGAGTTCACCAGGGACCACACAGAAAATGGCAGCAGGTCACAATAACAATGAGAAACACAGAATTAACCTAACATTAACCTCACATTGCCTTCAAATTGCAAATGGAAACGGTGAAAGATGATGTGCTCAGTTTTACAGCGATAATAATGGAAAAGGAAGAACGAACAGCTATGAAATGTGGCTGCTGGGGTCGTGGGCAGGGGGGTGGTTTAAGTGCCGAAAGTCCACGCTCCCAGGTTTCAAATGCTGTTTGGGGGAACGCGCTCCAGTTTTAATCAAAGTGAGTGGTCCGCGTATCTACGCAGCCTCTCTGTTGGCCGGCGCCTCTGAAGAGGAGTCACAAGCGATAAATAGCTGATCTGTCAAAGCTCTCTTAGGGGGGTAGAGAGAAGAGTCTTCATCCTCAAACACCCACACATCACGTTACCACCACCAAACTTAAAGTCCAAGACTAACACAGAGAAGCAAGGCAACTTTTCCCTGATCTGAGAGACTTGTTTCATCAGAACTCACATGTGCATCTATAAGCTGCCCCTCAATATATTTCAGTTGAAATGAAGCTGTTAGAAGAGTTTAAAGAAAAGAGTTTTAAAAAGTTTAAAGTGATACAAATGAGGGTGAAAATGAATTATCCAACAACTTTCAACTTTTTATCCTCATTTTGACTGGGGCTGTGTTAAACATAAGAAGAGTGGACATTAAAAATTCAGTTATGTCATTATAGCGTGTGACTGAAGACACACGTGACACAAACGCATGCCGAGCCAAGAAATCGAATGGAATCAGAGGTTCGCCGTACACAACCTCACTGAGCGAATCCCAGCCTGTTAAACACGAACACATTTTTTTTCATCCGCCCCTCCATCTACTGCAGTTTCCTCCCTCTATGACTGTCTATGGTCCTATAGTGTCCTATAGCTCTGAGGAGAACATTAAGCAGCAATACCCTTCGGTGGCACAGCCAACGTCACAGTGAGAAATCATGACAGGCGTGTGCATTCACGATGCTCATGGTGACACAGAGGCAGAACAACCATTCACATCAGTCAAAGAGTCTTCATGTCACTAAAAGCAACAGCTCAATCCTGCCTGTCACCTGTCTGACAAAAAAAAAAAAAAAAGACAGAAAAAAGCCTCACAGAATGTCTTTTTCATCAACAGCTTACTGATGCAGAGCAGTGGGGAAAATAATATGCTTGGCTGTTTTTCACTGTAGCTCACTCACACAGTACCAAAGCCCACCAGAAGCCTACTGCCAGATGGTTCCGAACCTGACAGAACTGAGTATCACCAGATCTGACGTCACTGTTTGATTTTTCTTTTTCTCTTTTCTTTTCGGTCTGAAAAAGTGTCCTTGTGGACTCCTATGGACTGAGCTCCAGACGTAGGCCGTATCAAGAGACCGAGCATCACGGGTGAAGGGCGTAACACATCTCAAACAATCCACAAAGCCTCAGGACTGCCTTTCTGCACGCGAAGCCCGACAGACAATTAAGAGGTTTGTGCTTGTTTGCTGTTGTAGAGGGGGGTTTGGAGCTGAAAGGTTAACCGAGAGGTCTTCCATTCCCATTTAATGAGCTAGTGCTGGCTGAACGCTCTCCCCAAACAACCCAAGCTATCCCAGAAGTAATGTTCTTCATTTTATGGACCGTGGGTTGGTGAGATTAACATGGAGGGTCAGCGGTCGCCCGTTGCCATCAGCCTCCTCTTCTCTCTGCACGCTTGTCATTTCAGAAATGCTAATACATTGCCTCTTTGTTTGCCTGCCTTTCGCTTTTTTTGCTCGTTGGGTTTCGTGCCTGCTTGAGTCGTGCCACATACAGTGGGTTTGAGAAGTAGATACAGAGAATGAGACGAGGCCATAATAGACTAGAGATTTTTTTGGCTAGTTAGTAAGTTTGTATGCGAGTTAAGTGAGATGGTTAAGTGGTGGTTAGTTGGTTATTTTTGAGCTGCTTTATAAACGGTTCCACCAGCTTCCAAAACACGTTAAAGGGGAAGGCAATGTTTTTATTTATTTATTACTATTTTTTTCACTTGAGTAAGTAGGCTAGTGATGTATCATTCCAGCTCCAACACAGACATGGTGTGAGCCGGTGTAATAAAACGACAGTTAGCTCGCTGTTTAAACAAAATGTTTGTGGTTCCAATGAATGCCAAGATAAGAGTTATAATTAGCACATATGTCAAAAACAGAGAATTTCTTCCCCAGCATATTTAACAATCTGAACACAGGAAAATCTGTAGTGTAAAAAGATCAAATCTATGGGTCTATGGAAACATTCAGTGCCAACAACACAAACATTCGGTGGGGAAAATACCTATAAGACATGAATGAATGAATGAATGAATGAATGAATGAATGAACGAACAAACAAACAAATGAACATACAAATGGCAGTTTGGATGGTTCCTTTTCCTTGTTTATTTACCATCTGACTTTGACCTTAAGCGGTCTCTGAGCACTTCTGAGGGGTGTCGATTGAGTCAATGAGAGATTGGGGCATGTAGAGTTGCGGGGGCTGCACTGAATCACACGCAGGGCTTTGGCATGTCTGGCAACGGTTAGTAATAACCTGGGAGCCCTGTGCATACGCTGCGACTCATAATAAGAATTAAGTCGACAAGCAGGAGAGGAGAAAAGCAAAGCCAGATCCATGCTGGCAATCATATCTTTCCCCAGACCCCCACCCCCAACGGAAGCCCTGCCACACTCTAACAGGATTCGTCCGGTGACAATGGGGAGACTCAGTTGCTACGGTTACACTGAGCAGTCTGGCCTGGGGCACCACAGACTGAGCCAGAGAGAGAGAAGGAGAGAGAGAGAGAGTGAGGGAGAGCCACAGAGAGAGACAGGCTGAGGGAGAGAGAGAGAGAGAGAGAGAGGGAGGGAGAGCCACAGAGAGAGACAGGCTGAGGGAGAGAGAGAGAGAGAGAGAGAGAGGGAGGGAGGGAGAGGCAGAGTGTGTCATCTTAGACACGGCCCCTCAAACCCAGCAGCACTGTTGCTATCGCAGAGTTATATGTTAATATGTAACTATTTTTACAATAAAAAAAGACGCTGCTTTCTTTCTTTCTTTCTTTTTTTTTTTTTTTTTGATAAGCAGCAGCCTACTGTGTAATCATAATGGGAGAATAATTAGCATGCACGATTACACTAAGTAATGGAAAACTCCCAGTGCTTGGCGTGGGTGGCAGTGGGATGAGGGTGGCACTGGTTAACTCTGCTGGTTGTGGTATCCAAACGGTGCGTCTCAAGGTCTCATGAAAACAAGTCAGCGTCCCCTCACCGGAACCCACCTGGCTATTCCTTAGTTATATTTATAGATAATATCCGCTGACTACCAAAGTATTTGTGTTGGCAAAGGTTTTGGGTCAGCTTCCCGCTCTCTGGGGCTCAACCAGTGGATCCAGTGGCTTCACTGACTTGTTGTCCAGCAGTACATTCATCACCAGTTCACCTGTCCATTCAGCTCAATCACTGATCATCAGTGACTGATCATGTTCACCTGTGTATACACACACACACACACACACACACACATATATTTCTGTTAGTCTTGGTGAACTCTCACATTCCCGCTGAATTTCAAAGCCTTCTTCTTCCTTTTTCATAGTATTCTAAGTTCCGCATTTTGGCGTGATACTTGGTTTGGATCTTGTGAATGTGTCGGATTCATGTCTGCTCATGTATTCTGATTTCCATTTTTAACTTGAGGTCCAAAGACAGCTTTGATGCTGAGTGACAGTACATGACTTATTTCATCTGACTGACTTGTGTTGACTGACTAACTACCGAAAATTCTCAAACGGTGGCCGGGGCCTATATTTACCTCAGCCGAGGAAAGAACCAGGCCTTTATTTGAGCAGGAAGAGGTTTATCTCCTCTCCAGGTTTAGTCCTCTGAAGGCACTTACGAGAGAGTGGGTTTGAGCCGTCCATCAAGCAGCGTCAGGCAACTGCGTGCCCTATCTGGGAACGTTACGTTCGTATTGATTTACCACAGAGGAGTCCTCTGATAATTGCATGAACAAGCTCAATCTCTCTCAGCCTCAGGTCAAGAAGGCAAATTTAGTCCACCCTTCGCTTAACCCACCCCTCCACCCTTACGGCCACAACCAACTTAGGAGGATGCTCATCCCATCATCCTTGGACTGGTGGCTGTCACAAACACAAAGGAGGAAATGGAAAAAAAAAATAAAATAAAGCTAACATAAAAACCCAGAGAGTCGCTCAGCAGATGGAGGGATCTACTTGGAAAATGTATGACTGGTGCTGTGTTACGGTACCATATCCTGTGCTCCAGCGGTAGATAACAAGATGAAGCCAGAGTGATTTCATTGCCAAAGACATACGCAGCCCCTTTTATCCTCCCAGAATCCTACTTCTCCATCAAATTCAATCAACCAGGAGACGTTAAGTGATATACCACTACAATGCATGTAATTCATTGGGGGTGTGTGTGTGTGTGTGTGTGTGTGTGTGTGTGTGTGTATGTTACAGAAATAAGGGGAAAGAAACTTGATAGAAAAACTAAAAAAAAAAAAACAGGGAGCTTTAGAAATACTTAACACTAGATGTCTGAGAAGTTTTCCACAGAGAGGTAAACATCATCTTTCACGTCTGAACAGTGTGGAGAAGGTCTGGTGAGCCGTGTCAGCGGGGGGGGGGGAGCAGGGCCACTGGGCCAGTCCCTTGAATCTAATGACTCACTCAGCGCAACCAGACAGGAAGCTTAACCACTTGGGCAAGAACCAAATTAAAAAAAGAGCGAGGAGACACTTGTCCTTCCGTGAGATTGGTGCACTTTCTCGGCAGCTTTGTCAGCCCCGGTTCCTCGTACGCGGCACGGTGTTTACCTAAGCCTTGCAGACCGTTCCCGGGGAATGTAACCTCAGCGTTTACCTGTCACTCGTTCCCTATCCCAGCACAAAGGAGGTGGGAAAACCTTGACAGTAAGGATGGCTATTCCTGAGATAAAGATCTCTCTCGTCAGGCTTCCCAGTACCTCCTGTGGGAGAAAAAAAAAAGACACCAGCCTCACACTATATTAATTTCCTGTTCCATTTTCTCCTCATTCACATTTCTCCTCCCAACCAATGAATGCCACTGAGGATCACAGTCAAAGGGAACCTGTACGGAGATCCCATGCTGAGAGGAGACGCTTCATAGAGGAGCTGTCTAGGTTTGCTACATCTTTATCAAATAAAGCCAGAAGTATGCATCAGCATGAACGCTGGCAAACTCAACCCCAATGGCAACTGTTTTCCTCCATTTATGGCTCTTTTTCTAGCTTGTAATGTCCATGTAAGATTCTGACTCGTTTGGCATGAGGTGATTAATGACCACTTGGGTTGGAATCCCACTAATATGGTGGGAGGTATGAAAATTGGAAGTACCTGTTAATGCTGCTTTTGACTAATGAGCTTCAGAGTTTGCTACGCACAAAGGGGGTCTAATGAGGGTGACGTGTGGATATTAATGAAGTAATACAATGTTTATCATGCAACATGTTTCCCATAAATGAATGAGTGTGGAAAATTTGATCAATTCAAGGATAATTGCGGCACCATCTATACTTAGCACACATTCTTGGGGAGGGATGTGAGGATGGAGTGAATCAGCCTGATTGGTTTCTCTCATTTGGGAGACAATGAGGCCAGGCCTTTTTATTGGAAAGACATTCATTATTTCACAGTCACAGTGCTTAATGTGATCAAGCGTGATAGAAGATGGAGAGAAGCTTGCTGATTGAGACACTCACCAGATGTACATCTTTGTTACGGTCCTGTTCATCAAATATAGCTGTTACACATGAATAAACACCCTCAATAGAATTAGATTACGCTAGGTTACGTTACGTCTTGTTTATTGGGACTTAAGAATCTGGCTTCCGTATTTTCAGAGATACTGATGTCTAATTTGGTTGAACAGAATAGAATGTGCTTGAAAATTAATTATTACTATGTAACACATGGTTAATAAGCTGTACATTACATATTAATTACATGTGCATCTTAAGAAATGCTGTGAGTGTAACAACTGTTGGCCATTCAGATAGATATTCTTCATAAACGTTGATCAAAGAGTTGAACCTCAAAAACAGCTTTTTTTGGGGGGGGATTATCGAATACCTTCGACTAATCCTAGAAGATGACCACAGTAAGCCCAACCTGGCAGTCCAACAGACAAACATGTCTCAACATATGCAAATCCCATTATGTGGAAACAAACACTATGACTGTTGTAGTGCTAGGCAAAGTACATGCGCTGGATAAATCTGAATTCTGTATTCATAAAATTCAGGGAAATATGAATAAATGCCTTTGAAGTATTTCTTATCGGAAAGGTAGAGCCAAAAAGTAACTTCCGTTCACCCCTGAAAAGTGCCTTTGCACCTGTTCCCAGTAACCGTGCTAATGAACACTGTTAAACGCATGATTAAGACCGAAAAAGGCAAACCGAATCCAAAATTTGACTTGCATAAATCTAGATGGAAAAATCCAAGCGATTCCTTTTAGTTTTACTCTTGAAGCATGGTGGTTAAATGCTATTTCACTGACTACGGAATGAAATTGAAACCCAGTCATCTGTTTTAATATCCAAGTTATTGTCACATGCTAATGAAAACAATCTTTCACTGTTAAATTTGAATAGGGAAAATTGCTTTAAAAAACACATAAACCAAGAGGGCTTGACTGATGAAATAAGAAAGAGAGAGAGAAAGAGAGAGAGGGGGGCGGGGGTGAGAAACTGACTGCATCACTGTTCCACATTCATCCCTGTTACTGCAGTGGCTGTACGCTGAGACTGATTGTGAGTGTAGCCTGTTTCGTCCTCAGTGAAAAGCAATTCACTCTGTATCCACTGTGGTTCTGCTTGCTTTCTCTCTATTACAGATTCTCTATTAGGTATTCGGGCAATGACAATAAATTGCACAAACAAAGGAATTCTAAGAACACCTGCCATGCTTCACTAGTTACAGTCAGTAATTGAAAGGGCTAATAAATAAATTTCTTTTTCATTCGACATGGCTCAGAGGGTAAGCAGGAAAATATCCCAAACTTCAACACATTAGACAACGGAAAAAAAAAAAAAAAACATTCAAAATAGTAAGAGAACGGAATTAAACATCAAAACTTAAAGACAAACGAAACAGACACCAACTGGAAAATAAGACTGCAAAAAGAAAAAGAACAGTGGTCAGTGTGTGGACAACCAGGGTAACGAACCAATTTCACAACATTACTGTCAAACATTTGATCTGTCTTTTCATGCGCTTTCATGTATAAAGTTCTCTAATCTCCTTAGATTCTACAGATCTTTGCAGAACCTCCAAAGAACTTCTAAAGAAATTGAGCTACAAATAAGACATGATCGCAATGCTTTCAGACCATAGTCTTGCAGTGTAAAATCCTTGAGGCTAAAACCACGGAGCAGATACGAAGATATTTTCGAGCGGCTGCAATCAACGATAGACACACTGCTTTCACAGATACAGTCCGTGCTCGGTGCCGATTTAAAAATCAAACACACAGATCGTGATTGGAGTGACTACAAAATCAGCCCAGGTCTCAGTGTGACGGCTGAGACAGATGCAACCTCAGAGCCGCCACGGCAAACGCGAGAAGCCAGCGGCGTCGAACGAATCTGAAGACTAAAACCTCGTGATTTAGGTGAATGAATGACGACTTACAAGCCTGCTGAGGATAAAAGCCAATTAACTCGGCGGCAATTTCCAGCGGCGGATTTGCTTCGTGACATTAAGCGCAGACATATGTTAAAGTTGCATGTAATTGGATTACCGTGATTAATACAACTCATCACTCCAGACGTGTAAAAACAGATGAATCA
Source organism: Chanos chanos (assembly GCF_902362185.1). Lineage (NCBI taxonomy): Eukaryota > Metazoa > Chordata > Actinopteri > Gonorynchiformes > Chanidae > Chanos > Chanos chanos. The sequence continues at coordinate 17,971,416 of NC_044508.1, read as the reverse complement.
TAGCAGTAACGCTCCTATCAGCATCGTCACTCCCAGGGCCCGGGACAGCTGTCACTCAGACTGAGTTTAGGATGGATCCAAACAGACCGACTCCTCTTCCCTTAAAAACGCTACTCCATTTTGTTTTAGCAGTCGAATTAATCCTCTAACGATCCCAGTTTATGGAGGGCAAGAAACACGACGCTGGTGGCAGACATGAAAATCATAGCACACTTTGGAATACATATTTATGCGCGAACAGAACTGAATATGACTATTCCGAGCAATTGCACATGAAAACAATCTAAGACATGTCATAAGCAGCACCACAGTGTCTGGAGGTTGTTTCAGTACGTTGCCAACAATAGATATGACTGCTGTCACATCGGGCATTCCAATTACCAGATGGCAGCCCAACAATGTGTTTGACAAATTGACGCTGTCTGTTAACAGGCCAGTTTCAATGCAAGGCGACACACACAAAGACACTTGCGTTCTTGACTGCAGGCATCCCTCAGAGCGCTGACAATTTAACAGTATCTCCCCTGACTAGCTGTTTACTTTGGTTTTCTTGGTTGTTTGACTACAATATAATCTCAACAGCCTTGCGTAGCTGCAAACGCAAATGAAAGAAAACACGAGACAAACGGGGTCACGAGGGTCACAACCATCAAAATCAATACCTAAGTAAAAAATGTACACGTATTTATCATTCTCTAGGGGGTCTAATACCACACGATTCAGGAGTGAGGATCTAACATACGCTGACATTGTCTGAATATAATATATCGTTATGGTGGGAAGAATCTTTTTTGAAAATGGAGAGTAAAACCAATGATAGTAAAGCTTGAAGCACATTTTCAAGGATACTCTGCAATTAACTGCCACTTCAGTATTTGCCAGCCATGTCTCTAAGAAAGCATGAATAGAGCCACCGAGGCTTGTGGCATTACTTGATAACAACCCCTTACTGCAGGGTTTTATGACATCATAAAATGCCAACCTTCAACCAATGCCTTGCATCCTTGACTCTGAATTCAATTCTTAATGTTTATTCCATACCATTAATCTCTTTATTCAGCTCAACCTTGCAAAACCAAAACAACATCCTCCGTGTTAATCTTTTACTTGCTATCTAGAACCATTAAAAGTTGTCCGCTGAATAGCCTGTCAATTCAGACTAAGTGACCGTAAATACAAGATGTGTCCAGATAGTAACAATAATAATAATAATAATGATAATAATAATAATAATAATAATAATAATAATAATAATAATAACATTTCAGCTACTGAACTAAAGCAGAGCTGTTCAGATATTCTAGAGGCGCTTGTCTGAGGGGAAAAAAAAAAACCTTCTGCCAGGAAAAAGAAAGGTTTGCTGGCACGGCTGAGCAATGTGTGGAGGGTCTCTGGAAACTCCTCAACATCTGTCCGTTTGTCGTCTATGAAATCTTCCCCTGCCGAGGCATTCTCTCCTCACCCAGTCAGCAACCGCTTACCACACAAGTCTCCTGTCAGGAGCCAACGTGTTCTCGGGTCTTTTTAAACAAAGTATTTACATAACAGCCCCTGTTAGCCCATTGTGTCCCTGCCCTCTGGTGAACCGTGTACGCACAGAGTCTGCTCAAGAGGAGCTTCCTGATTATGACACCACGACACAGGGTTTTTGTTTTTTTTTTGTCCACTTAAATCAGACAATTCAATTGCCAAAGAGGTACAAAAACAAATGGACCAGAGTAGAAACATATTTTTAAAAAGTGAAGGTATGGCAACATAGACACTGTAAATTGAAAAACAACATTTGTTTTGCCTGTTGCCCCTTCACCCCCCCCCCCAAAGTGTTTGCAGACATGTAATCCAGTTGTGTGTGTGTGTGTGCGCGCATGGGTATTAAACATTCGAAGGCAACAGTCTCTTAGCGGCAATAAAAGGGCCTTCACTCGTGGTTTTCAAATCTCCATCCCCCATTTCCATCCTGCTTCTCGCTCTCTAGGGGCCAGTTGTGAACCTGCAAGGGCAGCACAAATAAATCCAACCGCCCACCCCCCTTTGGAAAGCCGAAGACTTGGACAGACACCCCCACCACTACCACCACCACCACCACCCCTGCCCCCCCGCCCCTGAGTCCGTTTCGGCATGAGTGGCACTTCCAGGCCATGGTGCAGACCCCTCAGCCAGCAGGCGTTACTTTGACATCGATAGGGTGGCACAGGAAGCACGCGGGTGAGCGGCGAAACACTGTGTTAATCTCCTCAGCTCCCCTGATCCTACCCACAGGCTCTCTCTCTCCCTCTCTCTCTCCCTCTCTCCCTCTCACTCTCTCTCTCTCTCTCTCTCTCTCTCCTGCTCTCTCTCCCTCTCTCTCTCTTCCTCTCTCTCCCTCTCACTCTCTCTCTCTCTCTCTCTCTCTCCCTCTCTCTCTCTCTCTCCCTCTCTCTCTCTTTCATATTGATGGCTGCAGCAGTCACGCCTGCAGAGTAGCTCAGCCCACAGGCTCTCAGTCAGTGTGTCACACACAGACACATAACAACACAACAACACAGCCTGCACTCAGACCGCATTAACTGCTTCATCATAACATTCTACGGGCTCAGGGAGGGTGTTTTGTGTGTGTGTGTGTGTCAGAGAGAGACAGAAACGAGAGGGAAAGAATGGAAAGAAGGAGTAAGGAGGGGGTGGCAGAGAGAATGAGGGAATGAAGACAGATGTTGACATCTCTCTGCACCACTGCGACACTTCCCCGTCCTGTTCCAGAGAGACAACGTGAGTATTAATTACGGTGATTAATACCAATGATTAAATGTTCCTATTAATGATCGGTCCCCTAATTAGAATCAGTAGGGGTGCGATACGATGCAGTTGTAATTTTCAACCTGCATCCACATGTCCTGAGGTCTAAAACCAGACGCGGAGTTTGAGGACCAAAAACACTGACTTGCTTTTTTATTCTTTTCCCTTTTTTAGTAGTTGAGAAGAAGTTGGCACCCTCCCCTCATCAAGACGGATCTCTCTCTAGTAATTTCTCCGTAGCGTGTTGATTTTTCTACAAGGAAAGAATGAAAAAGAAAAACCAACCATTTTTAGGGGGAGGGAAAAAAAACCCTGACCTTCAAAGGGATTTCTGGATTTATTGAGGTATTAGGCTAGTCAAAAAGACAATGCCAGATGTCTTTACTTAAATACCACCTTACTAAAGAACTGCAGACAGAATTGTTTGCAAGAGAAAAAGGGATTTATTGTAAGGCCAATAGAGAGTGATCATACTGAAGATCGTATCTCTCTGCTCCTATGGGTACACTCACATTTAAAAGACAATCAGTTAAACATAACTTCATTTGACTCATACGATTATTTTCCAGAAAGTTCTGAACCAGAAGGGTCTGGCTGGGCTGAAGGAGGCCGTATTTGAGCTGTGTGTTTTAGTACAGTACTATTACTACAACAGTACTGTGGTATGAAGCGTCTGGCTGGGCTGAAGGAGGCCGTATTTGAGCTGTGTGTTTTAGTACAGTACTATTACTACAGCAGTACTGTGGTATGAAGGGTCTGGCTGGGCTGATGGAGGCCGTATTTGAGCTGTGTGTTTTAGTACAGTACTATTACTAAAGCAGTACTGTGGTATGAAGGGTCTGGCTGGGCTGATGGAGGCCGTATTTGAGCTGTGTGTTTTAGTACAGTACTATTACTACAGCAGTACTGTGGTATGAAGGGTCTGGCTGGGCTGATGGAGGCCGTATTTGAGCTGTGTGTTTTAGTACAGTACTATTACTAAAGCAGTACTGTGGTATGAAGGGTCTGGCTGGGCTGATGGAGGCCATATTTGAGATGTTTGTTTTAGTATAGTACTATTACTAAAGCAGCACTGAGCAATATCATTGCTGTGTTCATAAGGGCCTGACCTTCTCAGACCAGAAGAATTTCAGCTGGCCATCTGGAAAACACACCAATAACAGATCCTTCACAATCCAATCCTCTGAAGCAGGTTTTTTTTCCCTTGTTTTTCTCTTTTTTGTGATCCAAGAGAGCAAACCAAATTACGAGAAGCAACTCTCCTTCAGGCTAGGAACCAGAGATATAAATCTTTATCAGCCTGGGATCAAGGCTAAACTCTTGACTAACTATATTTGTTCACAATTTACAGCTGTGGATCGCAGTTACAGCTGAGCAATAAATGAATTTCTCTGGAAGGATGGAAGCAAGTTATAAGGTCCCAAGATCAATTACTCTGAGGTGCTTTTTTTTTTTTGCTTTTTTTGTTGTTGTTGTCGTTGTTTTTTGTGTAGTGTCTGGCAATCTTAATCCTAAATAATCAAACAGGCAAGAGTCAAGGTAGTGACTCTTCATGCACTGGAGACCACAGAAGAAAAAAAAAAGAAACCTTCCAATCCTCAGGATGTTTTCCCACTTCATGATGAGCTTATACCACCGTCACGTCAAAGTCCCTGTTTACACACCAAAGTTAGCAGTGATGAGAAAGCAAAGGCTCTGGCCACAGGCGAGAATCTGACACCTTTGGGTCCTGTGTAATCCTCAGCGAAAGCTCAAAATGCTCGTTTTAGTTTATCTCCCACTGCCAGAGTGTATGCGACAAAACACAACACAACCCCAAGGGACTTTGGCAGCGACCTGTGGACTCTATGCTTACAAACACATTAGAGATAGAGTTTATGTGTGTGTGTGTGTGTGTGTGTGTGTGTGTGTGTGCGTGTGTGTGTGGTACATCTTGACTTGCTTAACCCGCTTACCCACGATGCCCTTCGACATAAGAGCTTGTTTTGTAAGTGGGAGTGCGAGCATGATTGTATGATTATGACATGGTAAATGTCAGACATCTTTCTTCTCCTCTTACCATCTGTTGTGAGAGAGCTCGGCAGGCCAAAAAAAAAACAAACAAACGAAAAAGAAAAAAAAAGACGAGAAAAAAACTGCTGACCAGCTTCAGCTGTTCGCGATTCATTTCCGGGAGGGAGGATGCTATGACCTCTAAAACGTGGCACTAGTTCGAGGAAACCAAGCCAATCAGCATGCAGAGACACGTCACCATGTGTTCCCTATCACCCATGGGGCAGCAGGAGTCAACAGCTCCCACGGTTGGCATTCCAACAAATATATGACATATATGTGTGTGTGTGTGTGTGTGTGTGTGTGTGTGTGTGTACACATATAGAATTTTGATCGAGATGAAGCAGAGGGAGATCACACTCTGCCGTACATGTTTTGCGCGGAGGGATTAAAAGAACGTATTACTAAATGAAAAAGAAAAACAACACCAGCAACAGCCGACGCTGTCACCTAAAGAGGAGATCTGCTCTTCTCCTCTTTGCCTCTTCACACGTTTCCATTTGATCCCATTCCCCACCCAGCTCCCTCTCGCCCCCTCTGTCCGTGCTACCAGCTTTCCACGGCTTTGATCCTGTGGTGTAGTTCATTTCTAAGGTGTTAAACACGTCCATCTGTTTTCTCTCGGGCTGAAGCAACAGCGCAACTCCAATCCCACTGAGTCCCTTGATCATCCACAGTGGAAGCTGGACTCTACTGAAAAATGCCTGGGAGCTGGAGAGAGCTAATCCCTCGTTCCATGGCAGAGATGGATGTATCAAGGTGCGTCTATCCATCTGTTGGTGACCCCCTGCCCGTTTTCTCGCAGTAGCTGCTGTCAGTCGGCAAAATGGATGCAGCAGTAGGGCCGGTGGGGAGGCAAAGGGTGGCCATTGTGACTGGAGGCCCCCCCAGCTTAGAAGATAACACCCCAGGCTTTGTCAGTAAATTACAGAGGAGCTTCGCATGAAACATCCACGACGCTATTTCCACTGGCCCGATCCCTAATACTGTAAATAAAACCACACAGGCCACAGACGGTTTTTCATTGTCCCAATCAAATAACACCCCCCCCCCCCCCAAACCCCAACATAAATAAACACCCACGCGAACACACACACACACACACACACACACACACACCTCAGAATTTACGCCATTACTAACAGCAGGCCTGCAGAGTTGAGAGGAGGATTACAGTATTGGCGCAGCAGTGAAGAGGAGAGTCTAAGAGAACTCAACACACTCATAACAGAGAGAGAGAGAGAGAGAGAGAGAGACGGAGAGACAGAGGGAAAAAAAGAAAGAAAGAAAGAAAGAAAGAAAGAAAGAAAGAGTCAATCCCTCCACTTGTGATCACAGTTACATTCATGAAATAAATTTCTATCGTGTGTAGAGAATACAGCCTTGCCCAGATCCACCTGTTAAGCCTATGGCATTTGTCCAAGGCTCACAGGGACACGAAGAGAGAGAGAGAGAGAGTGAGAGAGAAAGATGGAGAAATGAAGCGACGGAGAGGAGGGGGAGAAGGAGGAGCAGTGGATGGGAGGCTTCAGATGGACATCTGCTGCGCTCTTCCCGGCCAGGCTAATCTCCTCGGTTAGAAGCGAGCGCTAAAGGGGCCGCGGTCCCTCTGATGACAGATGTGACTCGTCCTGCGGTGTTTGCCTTGCGTGCCCTCTACCAGAATGCCCGCCAGACACACTATCAAAGCTGACTAAAGCTGCAGTCACTAATACCCTGCCTTTCATGTTAATGCCCGCTCCAATACACAGGCAATTTAACATGCCTGGTTCTTCTCAAGCTGCATTAGCCGTAGCACTTAAGAAACTACACAGACCAGTTAAGATACCTCCGAGCATTCTTCAAAACAGACATGTTATCTAATCTACAAACAGTGTGGACAAAAGCCATATCTAACTGAACAAAGGAATATTCGATTATCATTCCTTGACGCTTTGATCGCAAAAGAGGAGGTCGACGGAGTGGAGGCCACAGATAAACATTCTTCCGAGAGCGGCGAGGATTTTGCAAGGAAACAGTGATTCCTGATGAGCAGCTAAAAGCCTGTTAAAAAATTAACACACAGACTGGTGTGTTTCCCTCGACAGTGAGCTCTGTGAATAGAGTCAGACGTTCTGTATGCTACGGTAATGACCTCAGTATAAGCCCAGCCTTAACCCATTTGTGTGCTGGCTTCTCCGTCACGCGTCTCATGCATATTTTCATCTTAAAAGTGTTCTCTGAGAGCATGTTTTTATCCGTTTCCCCATGGTTTTTAGTCATTTTTATTTATTTACTTTTTTTTTCCTGGAATAACTGGATTTAAATGCATGGCAACCATAATTGCCAAAGTGCGCATCTCATCAATACATAGCACAATGTTAAAATTTTAATGAGAGAGAGAGAGAGAGAGAGAGAGAGAGAGAGAGAGAGAGAGAGAGAGAGAGAGATGTTGGATCAGGTTCATATGAATGATCTCTAACATAACAAACTGGCCTTGACTTGTAAACATTATGAGTTTGGAGGGCGTTTCAGTTTCAAGGCGTTTGGCGTGAATGGCCTCACACTAGATGGCTACTGGCCTTGTCACTGACCTCACAGGGCCTCAGGGTCACCCAGTATAAAAACAGACCCTAAACGAATCCTTGACCATATTTCACAGTAGATACAAGTTTCCTTTCCGCATGCACATGTTCACACCTTATTTTGACACTACAGCCATGGTGGCTGTGCAAGGCCAGAGCATGCTGTGTTCCCTCTCAGCTGGAAAGGCCACGCATCTCAAATCCAACTTCCTATTAACGATACCAATGTCATATTGTCTCTTCACACGGAGATCATGTCTAAGTACTGATTTGGAGACTGGTGAACTGGTGAACCCAAATCGCAGTAAAGTTTTAGAACAAAGATGGTCATGGAGATTTTTTTTCCCTGTGCTTTCAGTCCTTACTCAGTTTGTTTAGGACAGCCGTAGTCTTTGTCTTGCTTATTCTTGATCAATGGCACCCATAACTTTACATGGGCCTCAATGGCATTTTTGGGCATTTGGACATGAAAAAAGTAATATTGCATAAAAACATTCCATGAACTACAATACTAATACTAATAACAATTGACTCTGTGGAAGAAATTACCAATTTTCCTAGGTCATCAGAACATGCAAGGCATATAATCACCAGCCACCTAAGCTGCTGTATTTTTCATTCAGTGCACATAAAGCAGCAGATCCCATCTGAAATTTCTGTTTACATATATCCACCGAGATTATAAAGTCAGTACTATTTCATATGTCTCCTCTTGGAGGATTTGATTCATCCATTCTACCAGGAAGTATTTCCTGAAAGATGACAGCATGACATGACAGAAAGTGACCCCACAAACCTGACTAAAAAAAAAAAAACTTCAGCTGTATTTTTGCATGTCATTGACTTTCAGAACATTCATAGCATCTGAGAAAACATCTACATTAGGTAAATACAGAACTGACCTTAGCAACCTCAGCTACTCTCAGACTACGAAGTGAGAGAGAGAGAGAGAGAGAGAGAGAGCATCCAGCGCTGGGGGCAAAATGTGAAAAGAGAAGTAAAGACAGAGTGAGAAAGTGAGAGAGGCAGATGGGGGAAAAAGAGAAGACTAATGAAACCCAGCATCCAGGGTATTTGTTACAAGAGAGAAGAAATTAGTAAGCGTGAAAAACTATAATCCTCAACACAGCGGCCACACAGTACGATTAAAGAAAAAAAAAACAACAACAAAAAAAAAGCCAATTATTTCAGGAGAAAACACAAGCCAGTGGTGACAATTTGAACATGGTAAACAATAGGAATAGCAACACTGTAAACGCCCCAGACACAATTAAATCCACATTGACTGTATCTGTCTGCAGAGCACAGCATGACACACACACTCTCTCAAACACACATGCTGATATGTTGCATGTATGCTGTCAGACCATAAGAGTTAACATGATTAACACCTTAGCAACGACCACGCAGGTCTCTCTAAGACAAAAAAGAAAAGCTGTTTTTGTTTTTTTTCTGTCTTCTCCTGTCAAAGCAGGTGTTGCTATGATAAATGTTGGCTTCCATTCTTTGTTTTTTGGTCTGTCTATTTGCAAATGCAAGAGAGCTCTGTCGTACTAGGTCAGTTTCAAATCTCAAAATTCAGACTGCTGGACTAAAGGTTCCATCAGACAGTCCATACACAACAACAAAGTGTGTTTCACTAGTAATGTTCATAGCCTTTAACATAGCACATCAGTCAGGATGGACAAATAAATAAATAAATAAATAAACAAACTGTGAAAAAAAAAAAAAGTTTCCTTCAAAGTGTGAAAGACTTTTAATAGCACCGGGACATTAATAAGACTGGGAAGCTCTCTGAAACACCAAAGCTTTGATTTATTGATTGGATTTAAAGGACACTTGGAAAAGGTTTGACGGCACCGTTCCACAGTCGAACGTGCCAAATTAAAAAAAAAAAAGCCTGAAGTGGATCACTTCTGAACAAGTATCTTCTGATACCTGGGTTTCAGGTAGGAAAAAAAAAGCTTTTAGATAAAGGGGCCTGATTGGGAATGATTCAGCAGGTAAATCCAGAAAGACAGTTCTGATAACAAAGCACACACACACACACACACACTCTTTGTCCTGCTGTGGTACATTACGCCATTCCACAAACAGAACCCCCTGCTTGGCAAGGACAGGACCCTTGACCTTCTCTGCATCACCCATTAAGACAACCCAAAAATGACGACGGCAACATATTAACGCCACGACTTGTAAGTGCATATTTATGCCTCCCAATAGCACAGCATGCCTCAGTTTGGGTTTAACAAGTAGAACATTTTGAGCTGGATCGTTACCCTGAGTGAAGGGTGCCAAGAGCCTGAGGTTGTCTAGAAGTGACATGGTGAAAGCCACCCACTTCACCTCACAAGGGTTCATCAGGCCAACATTAGCAAATCTAAAACCATGTGTGGGTGTGGGAAGGTTCCTGTCAAAACTGTTTAAACTGTGTGAGTGTGACTTGTGATACTCCTATGACATACAATAGTGGGGACAACTTCACTGACGCATTTAACTACACAAGTTTTATTTTAACCAAAAAAATTCAAATTACAAATAAACACGATCAGATCTTCAGACTCTTCAGAGATATTACGTGTTTTTTTTTTTCTGCCTTGTGTTTCCAAAATCCAACAACTTGAAATCATATCTATTATAAAACATGAGGATAAGTCTCTTTAAAGAGCATATTGTGCAAAAAAAAAATTGTGACCTGGGATTGCATCATTGTCTTCCCTGTCCATGTCACTTCAGAATAAGGAGAAATGTTCTTGAGCTAGTGCAACAACCCCAGGGCCAGAATGTGTGTTTTCCTCAGACAGGTTCTTTGCTTATATGGTCTTATTCCCAAAACGGAACCAGCACTTTCCATACTACAACACCACTCAGCCTTAAACATCTCAAAAGCCCACAGTCCACAAGAGCTGACCAAAGTTAAATCATGCACTGAGCGAGACAGACCCAAGATATTTCACTCCAATCAAAACCAGTCTTTACTCTTGACCGTGCATCTGGTCTTCCTCAGCAATGGCATAAATGAAGTCAAAATTTGATTGAGCCCAGAACATGATGAGATTTTTGAAATGGTTTACTTACCTGGTGATCCATTAAGGCACACTGAAGATCTCCTCAGGCATCATCCCATAAAAACCAGCTAGCCACCACACACATCAAATCTGACATGTTTTCTTTTCACTTCCTTTTTAACTCCCAGTTCGCGAATGGTTAGAATCCTAATCTGTGGGCCCTCTGAGCGGAGCGACCAGCTAAGGCACTGTTCAACAGTATAGAGGTTACGTACTGCATGTGGGATTCACGGTTCAAATCCCAATCGCAGCACACTTGCTGACTGTGACCACAAGTCCATTGGAGCACACTTGGCAGTTTTCCTTGCGTGGGTGCATCTAAGGAGATTCCTCTCCCATTCTCACACAGTGATGATCACTGCCACAAAGAGCTCATATCATTCTGGGCGACGGTTATCCCCATCTCTGTAATCTCCAATCATCCAAAATCAGGCATCTCTCACTGACAGCCTGAGCCGATGGAGAAGCCAAAATATAAACTTTTTATTCTACTCTTTCATATTACAGCTGTCATTCATTAATAATGAGTGTTTTTATGTTATATCATCATGTAACATAATAAGCATTTTATGTTTATGCTTATGTATATATAGCTTCACGATACCTTGAGTTTTTATACAGCTTCATAATACATTGACTTTTTATTCAACAATAATAAGAATTTTACATTTTATATTTTATGTTTTATATTTTAAGCTTTGGAGTGGCCTGACCGTCTACTCTTTCTAAGTTCCTAGTTTAGAGTACAGGCTGTCCAAATTCAGGGAAAAATCCCTTCTTTAAACTGTAGTTCTTTAATTCATTTTGTTCCCTTCAGAACATAGGGAATGGAAGAGAAACATTTGCATTTAGTGCTATTTTGAATTTACAATGCGTCTTTGAGTTTGCTCGGTCACTGTTTGATCCATTAACTGTCGACGAGCTGAAAAGATAGAAAGTCACCACAAATTCTCTCAGAGTTGAGGGCTTTTCTTTTTTAAGCTGCTTTATGCATACTTCGTGAATGCCATTACTGGTTCCTCAAAATAAAGGGCTTCTAAAAGCCGCCACTCAAATATTACTGCATGGTCACTGTTACCCAGCACCTCATAGGGCCTGTGTGGGCGACTCCATAGGACGGACACAGTTCACCGTTCATCTGACACAGCACAATGCATAGGATACCACTGACCAAAAACAACAGGGTAATCCTGCTTGGGACAGAAGTCCTGGCAATCCAGTCTCCCTTTCTTACACGCCAGGTAAAGAACAAAAACAAAAAAACATGCACACACACACACACACAAAAACGAGCTAGCAAAGTCACCTCGCCCGTTTGATTCTGCCGAGAGCACACAAGAGAGGAATGTGGGAACAATACAGAAAGTCAAGTCCTTACCCAGAACGCCTAGCCGATAGTTCATGGTTATGACGATGACATTGCCGTAACTAGCCAAGATGCTTCCATCAAACATATTTCCGGTGCCTTCCATGTATGATCCCCCGTGAATGAACACCATCACCGGTTTGGGGCTCCCGCTCTCGCGGATGTCTGAAAGAGGCGGGTGAAGAAGAACCATTAAATGACAAATTAATGGTGACAGCTGAGAGATGCAATCAGAATGGTAGCTGACTTGTCTTTTCACTATAAATCCCAACGTTGCCTTATGATTTTTTTTTTCTTTTTTTTTTTTTTTTTTTTTAAGCAGCACAAGACAAGATCAGGTTTCTATCTCAGACATTTCATTTCCTAAGCGACATGTATGTCATGTTCCTTGGTGATTAAAATTCCTGTTTAATTAGAATTTTAGGATTTCAATTTGATTGATTTTTCACTGCTCTCTCTCTCTCTCTCTCTCTTTCTCTGTAAGGATCTGTCAGTAGTAACGAGTCAAAAGCGAAACTGGTGATTCATTTCCTGAAGCGGTTTACGGCGATTGGAACATTGATATACTTCGATAAAAATGTGAGCTCCATCCTTCACGGCACAGTCAACATTAGAGGTGAAACCTCATCTCCACTTTATGGAACCGTTTCACCCTCTAATTTCGAGCTTACTTTCGAGATCCAATTTCTGGGTTTTTTTTTTTTTCTTCCTTTTTTTTTTTTTTTTTTTTTTTAAATATGGGCAGAGTGAGCTTCCTTAAAATTCAATTCAAATCTGAGTAAAATGCACTTAGGCAAAGTAATTCACTCTGGGCATATGGTTTCAGTCCAAGAGGGAGGCTTTTTCAAACACACACACACACAAAAAAAGATAAAAAAAAAAAAAAAAAACCCTCGGATGTTAGCGATCACTTTCATCTTCAACAAAGGAGACGGCCATTTCATCATATGTGCAAAGTATCCACATAAATCTGAGATATTTTATTGAAGTTGGGCGTTTGGGGACACACGTCCGGGAGGTCTCAACACAAAGAGAAGAACAAATGAAAAAAGCAATTATTTTTCCAAAACGTTTTTCTTGCTAGGCCTCCAAATGATGGCCAGACTTTTCACGTTTTCACTCCCAGGCTTCTCTGTCTCTCCAGCTCTCTGCCACTTTTTCTTCTTCTCCTCACTGTCTCGAGGGGGAGGGGGGGTTTCTTAGCACACCACAGCAAAAAGAAAAGCATATACCTGTGTGTGTGTGTGTGTGTGTGTGTGTGTGTGTGTGTGTGTGTGTGTGTGTGTGTGTGTGTGTGGGGAGGGGGGGGGATGGAAAATGGTGAAGGCCCATGTTTTTCTGTCTCTTGTACCTTGGTAGATAGACAATGTGCAATCATCACTATATAATTTAACAGATCTGAGCTGGGGACTGTGTGTGTGTGTGTGTGTGTGTGTGTGTGTGTGCGCGTGCGTGCGTGTGCGTGTGTGTGTGCGCGCGTGTGTGAGAGAGTCTTTTATCATTAAAGTGTGTCACACTGTTGTTTACGTGTCGTGTATGTGTGTGTTTACGCATACAGAAAGTCTGAATAAAAATGAAATTTTATGCGTTTGTAAAGTACAAGTATGCATGTGCACTGATGACAAAATTTGTGAGTTCAAATATATCTTTCCATACGATAATTTGTGTGTGTGTGTGTGTGTGTGTGTGTGTGTCTGTGTGTCTGTGTGTGTAGGTGTGAGTGTGTGTGTGTAGGTGTGTCTTTAAGACTAAGGCAGAGGAAGAAAATCAGCGAGAGACAATGCTTTGGAAAGCGAACCTAGATTTGATTTTGTCATCTTTCTCTAAAACCACATATCTAAGCTCTTACATCTTAAATTCACTTTGATGAATTAATTGAATCACTCCCGAGCATTTGGATCCACTAAAGTGCGTAAACCAGCAGAGCGATGACACAGATAATGACAGATAGCTATTCCACAAAGAAATTAATTTTCAACTGTTCTTCCTCTTGTTTTTCAAGTGAGAGCATGTGAATACTCTTTTTTGAAATGGTATACATTAAAAATTAATATTCATACTTTCCCTCTCAAAAAAAAAAAAAAACCTTTGAAAGATGAAATGAGGAAAATGCAGTGCTCCACTCCAAATGTAAAAACACAGGAAAGTTCTCTGAACAGGACTGTGCTGACATATTTTATTAAGTGGGTTGGCTTTGAGCAATAATTGTTGATGTTGCTGAGAAATAAGACTCAACAACTCACAAAATGTCTCAAAGTGAAGAGGTGTGAATTTGTGTGTCTGTGTGTATGTATACATGTGTGTGTGTGTGTGTGTGTGTGCTTGTGTATGCTCACGGACCTCCTTCGTCCTTCTTTGAAACAGGGACGTTAATCTTACACACATTTGTCTTGAAGTGCTCATACGAGGTCTTAATTGGTGAATAATTCTCCCTTTCCCATGAAAGTCACACATCTTCTCCACACACACACACACATACACACACACCCCTCCGTGTGTAACCCCTCAGACATAACGCCATAAAAATTTCCTATAGTATGTTGCAGCCTCCCATCAGAAAAAACATGTTTAGTGTCAGATTAATATCGGCACGTTGTATTACGTCTCCCGATCTGCAGATATAATATGCTTACAAGTCCCCAGATTGCTTCTTGCCCTTGTTTCATGACTCCAGGGCAGACACTTGTGTACTGGTCCTTTTTCTCTTGAAGGAAACTCTTAAGTGTATGAGTAAGGCACTCTACAGAAGACTTGCGCTGACAGATGTGGATGATGTGGATGGGGCCAGTCTTTGCTTTTCACTCCCAGGTGTTCGCATTAAAGTGAAGGTCAGTCGCACAATGGCACTTTCACCACTGTCATTACATCTTCCATTACAGCTCAAACATGGTGACTAGAGCCTTTTTTGACTGTGGAACGGAGAGTGGGAAATTCTACTGGATATGTCAGAAAAAAAAAAAAAAACCTCTCGATTTTGCCTCCATCTTTCAGTTTCAGGAAAGCCCATCAGGTGTTGGGAGTAGCAGGTGGCTGCCTTGTTTCGCAATCCAGGATGATCCAGGGCGAGGAAAGTTCCGGGCTTAAATGCCGTGCAGCTGGATGTGCGAACGTTTCATGGAAACGTCATTTTCCCAGCATATTGTCTTCAGCACTTAAGAGGATTACGTGTCTGCCCTGAATATTTGATCGAGTTAATACACCATGCTCGCCGTGGTCCCACTGTATATTTGTGTGGTTCTAATCTTTTGATGTGCAGATCAAAGACAGCTGACTGGTCCCTGGTTCAGCACTGTTTAATTGGTGCTTATTTCACATTAAACCAAACGCAGTCTTCATTAGTTCTGTGTTCTGTCATTGCCAAGGAAAAGACATACTTTTATCTGATAATGTCTCACGCAGGTTTTCCTTTTGCTCTTGATTTGGTGCGTGTCGATTGATTAATTTCCATTGTGGAGTACACAATGGATTTTGAATATTAGGAAATCAATTAGGCCAAAATATGTAGTAAGGAAAGTAATAGACACATCGCCCAACTAAGGAAATTATTACGCAGCTAGGCATCGCTAATAAGTAATCGAGGAACATACAGTACAATGTTGCATAGGAAACGATGAAAAATTCATCACAGTTTGATAACGAATCATTTTTAGCTGTTAGACTCTATCTAGTCTATCAGTTTTTAAATGAGTATTTAGAAAATTTTTCCAAAACCAGAGAGGGCTGACCATGCAAAAATGTGTTAAGAACTGACAACAGGGTTAATAGTTATATGTTTTTTTTCTCTCTTTCTTTCTCTCTCTTCTAGGTGGGATGCAACATGAAAAAAAATGAAAATAAAATAAAAAAAGAATTCAAGCAAAAAACCTATGAAAGGTTATTGACAATTAAGTATCTGGAATGAAGGTAGGACATGGAACATCAAGCAAAAAAGGACAAAACACATCCAGCAAAAAACTAGGAAGAAAAAGAATCTTCACTTTCGGAAAAAAAGGACAAGAAAATTTAAGAAAAACAAAGAAGAAAAAACCTGGAGGGTTCCAGATCATGCATATCAGTTTGGCATCGGTTAAAAAACAAAAAAACAAAATACCTTCTTCCTCAGCACCGTCATTATCACTTATATCATCATTCTGTTTCTTTGTAAGGGGACCTAGGATCAAGAATGGAGAAAATATAGCAAACAGAGAATACAAGAACATACAAGTCTTCAAAATGTTGCTTCAAAGACACAAAGAGTTTGCATTGATAGCTTTTGATTAAAAGCCATACCTCATAGAAGACTTATGCAGTCAAAAATGGTTGAGAAGACTTAGGCAATTAGAGTAAGCAAAACGCAAGGATTTTTGGATTTTTTTTTTTGGTTTTTTGAAGTGATTTAAACTACTATGCTATGGAAAAACAGAACACTGTTGGTTCAAGGGAAGACTGCTTTTTAAAAAGAAAAAATCAAAAATATATCGCCTGCTCAAAGGTTCTGAACATATAAGTACAAAGAACCTGATAATGGTTGTAAGAATATGAAAAAAAATCTACTTTTTCAGCAAGGACAATATACTACCAATAATCTTCAATATTATTCGAAAAACATCAACTTTTCATCAAGTATTTCAGTCTGGACAGCCAGATATGCCCTCCTATGTTACTATTTTGCAACAAATGTATGCTAGCTGTTTCTGTCACTCAGAAAGGGGGAATAATTGAATACATTTATATTTTAATATTTGCATACCATATATATATATATATATATATATATATATATATATATATACGTGTGTGTGTATGTGTGTGTGTGTGTGTGTGTGTGTGTGAGTGTGCATATGTTTAACTTTAATACTTTCATTCAAATATACAAATGTTTAAATCCATTTAGTGATGTTTTAGTGCACTGTAGAATGCATTCACCTGATCAGATTTGTGAGGCAGGGACATATAAAAAATAAATAAATAAAAGAATTCAGCATAATTGAAATGCCACAAAGGGCCAAAAAAGGGAAATTACAAAGCTGCAAATTTCTGGAAAGGCCCCAAACATATGGACAGAGGGTTAATTATGTGCTTGCAGATTATTCGTTTTGTCATCTGCAAAATAATAACTTAGAGGGGGATGACAGTGGCTGCCGTAGATCAACACTCATTTTCCTTTTCTTTTCTTTTTTTTCTCTTTTCCCCTTTTTTTAAGGGATCCAATTTGAGAAACACAGCACAGAGATCATGGCTACCAACAGGTGCACACAGGCGTGCACACACACACACAAACAGACAAACACACACACACGCGCGCACACACACACACACACACAGATGAAACATACTCACTCACATAAAAAGCACATTCAAAGCTTGAGTCATCATGCTAGAGGTTGCCAAGCACATGCAAGTGAGTGTGCCTGTGTGTGTGTGTGTGTGTGTGTGTGTGTGTGTGTGTGTGTGTGTGTGTGTGTGTGTGTGTGTGTGTGTGCGCATGTGTGTGTAAGTGTGCATTTATACGTAAGCCAAGAGCATTGTGTGCAAAGCAGAGTGAAAATTATACAAACAAAAGAAAATTAAAATGCTCTCATCATAGCTAAAATGCACTGCATCGACCAAATCACCGCAACATTTCCTAAAACACTTAAAACAGCACATACACACACACACACACACATACACACACACAAACACACTGAAATGAGCAACAGAGGGGAGGAGTAAGAGTTATGACATCATTCATGGCTTCAGGTCCATATATGGTCAAACACTGTTCCTGCACTGCCAATGCAAATCCTGTCAAGGTGACGTTATAGGCACTTTCATTTATTAAAAGCAAAAGGGAAAAAAAGCAGTCAAAGTTATAGAGAACGGAGAAAATCAACGCTGTTATTATAATCACTTTCAATAAACCAATACAATTTGTGCGTTTAAACACATCACAGCATAAACAAACATTCAAATCAGTTTCTTCATAAGACAATGTGGCCACTTCAGTCCTCAGGTCCCCCGTTCTCACCTAAAGACACACACAGAGGGAAAAAATGAGGGTGGGAGGGGGTGAGGAGCTTTGTCAGCTTACTTTGAATGGATAAGATAATAGCATGACAAAAAGCAACATCCTCAGAAAAGACAGTTCCAGAAAGTGACAAAGGAAGAATTTGGTGCAAATGTGACAAATTTCAGTTGAGAACTCGTTGCTTTTTATTTTTTATTTTATTTTCTTTTTTTTTTTTTGAAAGAGCTCATCCTCTCCCACAAGTAAATGAGGTAAAAGGAAAAGACAAATAAGTCCAGACAATATCATCCATCTTAATGAAAATGACCTCAATATCTCCTGACTGCTCACCCCACACACCTGAGTGTTGAGTTACACAGACAGATTCTTGTCTGTGTGTAATTGCTTTGAGTGCAATGTTCATTATCCCGGACGCAGAGACATACTGTCACGACTCCCCTTACATACACACACGCGTGCACACACAAGCACTCACACACACATCGAGGCTGAGCTGTGAGCCCTGGAAGATCCTGTGCATCCTTGAGAAGCATTCAAAAATATTTGCTAAACTTTTTATTGGGAACAGGAACTCATGAATGTTTCCTTTCTCTGAGTCAATGTATAACTGACCTACTTTGCAAAAACTGATTGTGAAAAACCCTTAACACAAAAATGCTGAATGGCCCATTTTGGTGTCAAACAGTTGCATTGTATGCAGCCTTAATACAACCATGTAGAAACACACCTCAGTAACGTATAGAGCATGGATCCTCTTCCATTTATATGTTGCATAATTTATGTTAACACAACACTGATTAAAAATTACAAGACCAGTATTCTAGCCAATTCAGTTCATAACGGAATAGTGCATATAATCTAAATAAATCTACAGCTGATCATTCTAAGTGTTACCTGTGTGCTTCTGTACAGGTGTAAAAGGATGCCCTTGGTTTCACCAGTGGAATGGTTTTTGGGCAGATGATAGGTAATTGCTGAACTAATACAGTGATCTGTCTATTAGTTAATAGCCATCTGAACTTAGCTGTAACATTAGATTCAGAGGACTAAGCAGGTGATTAACAGCCCTGCACGATTAATGTTAAGTTGGGCTCACTATATTAGGAATCGTGTACAGTTAAACTACAGTGAGAGAAAATTAAACAAAGTAATAATCAAATAACCTGTAATGGTGATTCCTCAATGGTCTTTTCTAAAAACAACTTACTTGTTCTATGCTATGGTCAAAACTGTCTCCAACTTCCAATTATTGTAAAGCTCATCCTCTCTGCTGAAAACACATCAAGACCTTGGTTTTCATCTCACTTCACTTAGTTCCTAGATTTATAAAAAAAAACTGGCAGAAAATTCCAACCAAGTTTAGGTTGCATTATGTTACGTTACCTTGTGTTATGTTGTGTAGCGTTGTGTTGTGTTGTGTTGTGTGAAAATATGCGTTGTTGCTCTAGCAGTTTCAGCCAGCTCTCTGTCTGAGTAATACATGTAATAATTTCTGTGTTATCTTTATTACTATTACACAGACCTGTAACTGGACCGAAGCCTCTGTCCCATTCAGCTTGTCGTCAGAGCGTGACAAAGCACCGTGGCTATCCGAACACATACCACTCTGAGATTAATGGTACAGGTGGGGTTCTAGTCCATGGTCTTCCATCAAACCATCTATCCAAGTGGACTTCGAGGATATCAGCCAGTTCAGGGCATTAATTCCCCTGACCTGAGGAGCGGGGGGTGGAGGGAGTGAATGTGAGCGGTGGGTTTTGGGGGGGTTATTACTCACATATCTGTCCACTGCTTCCTGTTTGTCACTTTATCATTAACTGCTATAGGTGGGCGGAGCTCAACAGAACCCTGCTTTGACCCTTGCCCCCCTCATTCTCCCCCCACCTGAATCTATTCACACACACACACACACACACACACACACACACACTAGCAATGTCATAATGCACTGTATTGATTTATTATTCTGAACTCAGTGTTTCTCTCTTCACAGGGATTTCCATATTCCTGCTCACGCTGTCATCGATCTGTATTCACCTCTGTCTGATAAACTGCTACTTCATGCTTGAGTGTTCTTTAATGCAGCAAACAGGACCGCCTCAGTGGACCGCCTCTATCCGACCTTAAACACTCCTCCCATGCACTATGAACTCCGCAGCAAGAATCCGATGGACTAATTAATACTTAAGGGAGGATTAATTTCAAATTGAGAGCATTGACGACTTCACACATTCATCTGCAAACTGAGTCCAAGCTCTGAGAACACACATTAATGCAGAGACCTTCAGTCCACAACACTGACCAAGAGCAGATCAAAGTCCACCACTGCGATTCATTTTTGAATCAACAGTTCAATGGTGTTTTCATTTTTTTCTTTTTTTCTTTTTTTTTTAAATCAACTCTAAATGTTGACATGATGTGAATAGATAGAAGGAACAAGCTGTACATTAGAAGCAGAGTCTAAGGAACAGGTCAATAGATGGTGATAGGTCTAATGAAACACTCAGCCTGGACCCTGCTAAGAGATGTGTGATCCTCTTTAAAACACATTTAAGTCTGTACTGTGGTGTAATCTATTCAACCAGGGCTCTGAAAAAGCTGTGGCATCTTGAGAGGCTTGACTCATTGGCCAGATGGTGCACTGAACCACGTCAATAGTCGCACCAAACCTAGCGACGTTATATATAGACAAGGCAATTATGCGCTTTCCACAGGTTGCCCGCAGGGTAAGATCAAGCTGGATGAACTACAGTGCCACGGCCATGCGTCGACCTGTCCGACGGTGAAGCTGGGGGTCTGTTTTCATTTGAATTTGTCAAATGTCCACAAAAATACACTGGATATAACATATACTTTAGGTACAACCTTCAACGGTTAATCTGCACAATTTGTTTTGAAAAAAAAAAAAATAATATTAGTGCTGCCACTGCGGGTTATCTAAGCACAACTTTCCACATACTTTCTGTCTCCCTTCCAAACCACGTTAATTCCATGTCTGCTTGGCACTTCAGTTGCTGGAGCAGCTCGTCTCGTACTGTCACCATGGAGATGCGCCGCTAGCAGTCTTTTACCAACTAATCTGTATTAATTTGCTCGTTCGGACACAGAAAACGCTCTTTATCTATTCTTTATGTTTCCTTACGCGTGGTCTACGCTCAGTTTCAGATTCCTGCTGCTTAGAATCTGAACACAAACCATATGATTCAGTTTTAAAACACGCAATTAATTCATTCTAGTGAAAACAGGACTTTTAATATCTCTCATTAATTAGTGCATGAAAAACAAACAAATCCAATACACTGAGCCTCTTACTTCATTGCCAAAGAAAAAGAAAAGATACCCAAAGAGCAAATTATGTCAGTTCCAGCTTTTCCATCAGCTCCACAGGGCAAACGGTGATGCAATCCTCAGAAAAAAAAAACAGCCTCATTAGACAATTTTTAATATAACGTGGCACAAATACAACACATGTTCAATTAATTTAAACATTCAATAAAGTGGCTAAATAATTTTGCCACTAGAACAATTTAGTTTTTTTTTCTTCACACTGAATCCTTTTTTTTTTCACAGTACAGCACCAATATACAATGGAAACGTAATATAATCTACAGGTGCAAGCATGTGATGTAAGCAAACCGCATGTGATGTAAGCGCGTTGTGTGTGGTCGGGTGTCTTCAAAGTAAGTCTGCTGACTGACTGTTTTTCATGGATTTGATTCTTTACGACCTTGATGCTGGTAAGGTCTGCATCAAGAACCATGAAGAAGATGAATCATCATTTGAAATGAGTAGTTTATCACTGATGTAAAAGATATGACATTGATTAAGCCTTGCTACAACACGCTGTGCAGAGTACATCCTTCAGAGGGAAAAAAAGGAAATCATTATTTATTTTATTGTTTATCTGAAACCTATTTATTTGTTGACTACAAGAAATCAATATGTCAATCGCGTATAGCCAAACAGCAAATCCATTTTTAATTTTATTGACAGTTCGCTGTTCACAGTAAGGCCTAACTTACTCTCATGTACGCCAGATTTGAACCAATGCTACACCGCAATATATCAGTCATGATAACATCGGTTTATGTATTAAAAATCCCTTTAGTTACAGTTACTTTGCCATTGTGTGACTAAATGTAGATGAACTACCTCATTACACTGAAAAGGTGCTGATGGTTTTATTGATAAAGTTATTCAAATGTTTCAGAATTAAAATTGAATGATGATGTAGCTGTCAATGCATTATGTGCTCTGATGGCATCAGGTTAATCTGATGTCAGTCAAAAACGAAAAAGGGGGGGGGGGAAAATCATTGGTTTATACACCTTCGATGTAAACTCTTGAAAAGAACACGTGACTCCTTATTGGCCTTTTATCTCCAATCATCTCAGTGAAACATAAGATTCACTTTGGGACTGGTTAAAAGACAGCCTTCATTTCTCTTTCATTCACTGGCCAAGGCAAATGACCAAGGCTGCCCGCATCAGCGCAGCCTGGCCTTGGACTGCTCTTTAAAGGAAAAGGGACAGAATAACATGTTCCATTAACTGAACATGAAGATTAATATTCATCTGTAGACTGTGTTTATCTGCCCCTGTTTTCTTTTCTCCTTTTCTCTTCACTGTCTACCATTACTGTGGTGCCAGTGAAGCAAACTAAACTGAACTGAATGCAACTGAACTGAATTAAATTAGGGCTGTCCCCTAATAGTCGACCAAACCGTTAGTCGATGAGAAGAGTTTTAGTCAACCTGATTTTCACTGGTCAGTTAATTGCAAGAAAAAAAACCCTCAAACTCCATTCGGAAGCTGCACCTTGTCATTAAAAAAGTCGGGCAAAAAATCATCCAAATTTCGACCACGTAAAGGACGACCCCAAGAGGGTGACATGCAAACTCTGTATGCAAAGAATCGCCTATCATCCGTTGACCTCAAACATGATTTACCATCTGAGAGATGTAAGTAGCCCAACATTGTTATTCCATTATGATAAATAATAAATGTCCTAATTGTGTGGCGGCCTGGGAGAACCTGTCACTGCCACTCAGATACTTCAATCCCTATACTTTACCATGGTGTGTACAGTTATTCAGAAAACAAACACGCTATTGTCCATTTTGAAGTGTTTGTGTACATTAGATAGTTACAAAAGTTATCTTTTGCTGTTAGCATTAAGAAGTGGCTCACTTCATGCGTGTGCTTGTAAAATTCATATTTTAAAGGCTCATTATTAGAGTTTTGTATTTCTCTGTAATGTATCAGTGTTAACAATGTGACTTATGACATTCTTTCTCAGCCCTGGAACTCAAACCATTTTCTGATGCCCCAAAAAATACATATTTAAATGATTAAATTAATATCCTAAACTTGCAACAACTAGTTTGACTACTGGCTTGAACTAAAAACTACTGGTCAACTAGGAAAATCTTTGGTCCAGGTCAGCCCTAAATGAAATTGAATTGAACTGAACTGCGCTGAAATTCTACATGTAAAATTCGTGGTCCACCTGTAGCTCAGTATCAAAACTTTGTCTTACTTCTCCTTTACCTACGTTGCACGTTTTTGTGGATCAGACCTGATCCAGAGCAAATCCATTATAGCAGTTGCAGGATTTAAACCATGTCACATAGCCTGGTGTCCCTCTGGCTTAACATGGCAGAGCACAAATTAAACTCTCAATTTAACATTTGTATTCAGACTTGAGTTACAGTCATGCTGGCATATTCTACAACTGATCTTGGGGTTTTCAACAGTGTTGCTACTGTACAGCAAGACTGACAGACACCTCTATTTTTTCACGGTTGAGCGCCTGTTATCATGACGTTATAGAGACAATTTCATCAAATATCTGAGAAAGTAATGTCAAGTTAAGTTTTTTACCTGCAGGAGCAGGACACAGCACCAATTTTGAGTGTAGACTGAAACCCTCATCACAATGGAAGGCTTTTCACCCACTGACAGACTGACTCAACATTCATTCTCCACTTAAACAGCGTGATGGGAAAAACAAAATCCATTTAAGACAGACACAAACAAAAGCTCAGGTGTGTCAGAAAACCTGGCCACAGGTCTCCTTTACAGATGGTAATAACTTCATATTACTGACAGTCGGTGAGGAATTATAAGCGTAATTTATTCATTAAATGTGTCAAAAATGCTTTTTTTTTCTGGGCTACCCCCTCTACAAGGAACTAGTAAAATGACTGTTCTGTTCCTGAGTGAAAATTCTGACTAAAATTGCCAGTCTGGTCCATCGCAAATCCATGTCCCGGTATGATTTTGTAACTACATCCCTATGCTTGGAAAACAGAGTCAGAAGAGCAGTAAGCAGCAGATTTGTGTGCAATGTACTTCAATGAAAACGTCCTCTGGCCACACTTAGGGATGTGGATGCAATTGCACATGCACACAGCCGGCGCCTTGCCGGATGTCTGTCCAGTACAAGTTTTCTCACACATCTTGGCTCAAAGAGCCTCAGGCAGCCAAACACAGAGGTTAGAGCTAAAAGCTTTCACCAGCCTGTCCGTATGGTGCTTCTGTTACTAGCAAGTAGCTAGCGTCTGGCATATCTAGCTACAGGTCATGTCTGGGAGAGAGACACAGAGAGACAGAGAGAGTACGTTTAACAACACGTCCAAAAACGTGACATCCCCACCATAGAAGGCCTGTTGTTCATCTGTGATGTCATCTTTTTGTTTTTGGGGGGGGTTTTTTCCCCCCTCTTATGACAGTGTGTATTACCCGACTGTTTACAGATGCAGTGGAATCCTCCCGGTGGATTCGAGTCTTATCTCTCGCACACGCTGTCAAAGAGAACTCCACATCATTCCTTTCCCTGTGAGAGCCATGTCAAACGTGCATCAACCCCATGCTCTCTCCACACTACTGTTTTACATGACAACACGGTGTTTACAATCTATTCCCTGTCTCTCTCTCTCTCTCTCTCTCTCCATGTCCTCCTCCCACTATCTCTCTCTCTCTCTCTCTCTCTCTCTCTCTCTCTCCATGTCCTCCTCCCACTATCTCTCTCTCTGTCTCTGTCTCTGTCTCTCTGTCGCTGTCTCTCTCTCTCTCTCTCTCTCCACATCCACTCTTGGACGATGATTTAGCATTTAAAACTCACATTCTCTACCAACTCCAACCTCTCACCAACATGAATATTTTATATGATTATGTGAATAATTCTCAGTATCAGTCCACTAATGAACTGAGTAACACTGAGCACAGTAAAGATGACACGGCTTTGGGGGAGGGGTTGGGGGAGGGGGGGGGGGGGGGTGACACATTCACTCAGAATCTCAGCGAGAGAGAGACAGGGCCAGATAGAATCATAAATATTTGATTCTCTTAACGTGGACAACAGTATGAGGGGTTTGAAAGGAAAGGTTATTCGGTGGGCCCGGTGAAAACAGATCTGATATCTCAACTCTAAAAAATATCAATAACCCAGGCCACAAACTGAGGGCTTATTTTCTGGAAGAACCCCCCTGAGGAGAGAAGAAAGGAAAAACTACGGGGACCAAAATGTCAGAGTGGCCCACAGACTGAAAAGGCCCCGGTGCTCATTAGAAAGGTTGAAATGACAGGACTTAAAGGCAGGTAACATTTGTTAGGCGAGAGAGAGGCAGGAAAGCTTCATTAGAAGGCGTCAACTCCATAACGGACCCACGCAACTGACATGACGAAGCCTGTGATGAGTGCTACTTCCTCTGTTGGAAAGTCTGATGCTAAAGCCTTTGCTCATGATAAATACTTGCAATGGGAGAATGATGAACAAAAATACCTGAGGTATTGCTATGGGCCAGGGTAGAAATGCTATAAATTTCTGACACTTTCTGTTTGATATGAAGAAGCACACAGACTGTCTGCACGTAAATGAATTACTGTCTGAAGAAGATTATTGATTTTAATAAAAGGCAACTGGTAAAGGCAAGAGCATAGTCTTTTTATGAAAAAAAAAATATGTTTAATATCACTGGGAAGTTCAAAGGATCAAGGAAAATGACCGGCTGCCACCCGCAGGTTCAGATGAACAAAAAAAAAAAAAAAAAGAAAAGAAAAGAAAGGAGGAGAGAAAAAAGCCCTCTGGATAATTAAGATTTGGTTGTATCTTTGTTCTCTCTTAGGTTAACCACCAAAATAACAGACAATCAGACTCACAGAAAAAGCCGAGGCCTCCCCTCTCTCCTTTGTCTCCAAACAGGACTCTGCATAGCTGCTCTTTTTTTCCAAGGAAAAAAAAATTCACTCGCTCTCTTTTTTTTTCTGTTTTTTTTTTTTTTTTTTAAGATGCCTCTCCGTCAAATATCTCCCCTCTCGCAATAACAGTTTGAAGTTTCTCAACTGCATGCAATTTAATTTGAGCAGAGCTCAAAAGAAAAAAAAAACAAAAAAACAGCCAAGCAAACAAGCTCTTTGTTTCTTCAGAAAGCTGATGTGATTCCATGTCTGTCTGTGTTAAAAATTGATAGACTAACACTGACTGTATAGGACTGTAAGTATTTATGTTGCCACTTTACAGTGTAGACATAAATGGAACACCACTACCATAAAATAAAACAACAAACCAGATTCTATCGCAAACACTAGACTGAAAATAATTTAAGATGCGCTCTGAACATTTCACGTTTTTGTGTTTAGTGCAAACACAGCCAATACTGCTCAAATTAATGTTTATTCTGTCTTTTAAAAAGCTAACAAGCTAATGGGGGATTCGCCTCTCCCTCTCTCTCTCTCTCTCTCTCACTCATTCTTGCTCTCTGGCAGACAGACAGTGGAAGGTGCCAGAGTGGTTGCCAGAGTGGTTCTGGTCTCTTCCCCAGCCCTGCAGGTGCTGACGCTGGTCTCAGTTCTCCGTCTGGACCCTGTGACAGGCAGACAGAGCTGGCTTGTTGTTCCTCTTCAGCAGGCACCACCTGGAGACTTCATATGAGAGCTATCCTTCGGACAGTCAAAAGAAACCACCGTGCCTTAGACCTCAATACACAAAACTATAGCAATGAAAAAAAGGAGTGCAAATTTTGGTGGGATTTGAAATAACCTTCAAACACCCTCAGTTCAGTCACAGCTCTTTAATATATAAGGGTCTTTCACTCACTTAGCTGTAGGGGTCCATAAGTTAGCTCTGGGTTTTACCCTTGTGTTGTGCTACTCTCTGCATTTAATGTCACTGGTGTGAAATATACAAAGTAGAGCACCCAAGAGCATTCCAATTCTACCTCAGACTCCCAACCAAGCATTTTCATTTTCCTGAACAGGAAATGAAGCATTTCCATGATCAAGAACCACAATCGGCAGAATGCCAAGTCCCTGATCCTCTCAAACGACTTCATGGAAAATCAGCTGAAGTGAACTTTAATTCAAGACTGTTACATCAGGCAGTGAAATCTGACACTCTGGCTAGGTGTAGAGTATGTGCTGAGAGAGAGAGAGAGCCAGAGTGAGAGAGGGAGAGAGAGAGAGAGAGAGAGGAAGCTCTTGTCTCTCTACAGACTGCAGTGTAGACGGAGTGGCGTAAGGGCACGTACAAATGTCTCTTCTCACCGCCGCTAAGCTGACAATGGAGGAAAGTCCGTGTGAGAAGGGTCTGAGAGATGCCCACTGACAGGGCAAAGATTGTGCCAGGCAAAGAGACAGGGTACGGAAAGTCTTCAAAGCTTCTCGCGCCCATGTCAGTGAGAGCACAAATGCGCTAATTTGTCACTGTGTTATTACCCCCCCACCCCACCCCACCCTCTCATCCTCACCCCCACCAAATCATTTCAATTTCAAAGCTGCCGGGTTGCTGAGGAGAGGGGGATGAAAGAGAACGAATACCCCCCCCCCCCCTCCCCCTTCCCTTCAACACCAACACCTACCCACCCAATCCCGGCCTCTCGTCTCTGACAACAAGCCTGAAAAAGCATGCATGGTTTTCTATCCCTTGGAAAACCAATACAAACAGGCTACTCTTTCTCTATGGACATACTCCAAGGATACCTTTGATCTGAGGCAACAAATTAAAAAAAAAAAAAAGACAAGATATTCGTAAACTATACTGAATATCTTTCACAATCTATATTTGGCTATCTAAAAACTCAAGGACAACCAGCAGTTGTGCCTGGTTGGGATTTTATGTAGGAGATATATTTGGTGAACTTCGAGGGTACTCACTTCAGCAAAAATCGTGTACTTTGTTTTTGGGAATCTTCTCGCAACCTTCTTAACCTATAAAGGAGGAGTCTAAATCTAGCTAATGTTGTTTTCGAAACCACAATGCACAATTTCAGAAAAACCAAAAAGAAGAACAAAAAACACAGCATGGTTTGTTCAGGTAGATGAGCGTAACATCAGTCAATTTCCATGGGTAAACAGCTCTTTTAAGTCAAAAAATCAGAAAGATAGACAGAAGTACTGACTCACTCTACATGAAGCCTTTTGAAAGGCTAACAGTGGTTTTCAGAGGTTTTCAGTCTTTATCATCTAAGACTCTGAGCTCAATCTTGTCTTATCAAAGCAAAGTTTAAATTCCTGTCATTCACTTAAAAAGGAGGCCCTTTTATTTCACTCGGTCGGGATGAGTAAAACCGAGAAGAGGAGGTTAAAAGCAAGCTTTGTGTCAATGCCAAAGAGACAAGTGCATCAGTGAACAAAACCCAAACACCCGGGAGGTACAGTTTATATCAATATCTACAGTTCGAGTAAATAAAAACGAGACACAAGGAAGGAAATGGAGCTCCTTTTGGAGTGCAGGAGATGAGGGTTTTTTGGAGGTGAAAAAGGGAGATTTTTTTTTTGTTTAATCTTTGTGATATTGGGCCACATTTGCCAGTTTTTGTCCTGTTTCCAGAGATGTATAATTCCCCAAAAACTTAAACAAACGTTAACAGACACTTCAGAGAGCCTGCAGCAGATGTGTCCGCAGATCCAAAAAAGAAGAACGCAGCACCCTAATGTAACAGACTCCAACCAACATGAAACAAAACAAGAATGTATTTGTCTGCCAGGCCATTTGTTTAAATTGGTCAGTCTGCCAGTGTCTGTCTGTCTATCTGTCTGTCTCTCTCTCTCATTCTCTCTGTCTGTCCCTTCCTGTATATCCTACTATTCATCTATCTTTCAAGTCCATGAACAAACTGAGGCGCTCACCGTCAATAATTATTGTAGGTTTTCCTGTTCGATGCCAATGCAAAGCTATGCAGTGACTTGGTAAAACCAACAGATACCTATTCAGCGCTTCAGCAGAAACAGCCAAAGCTCAGCGTGCTACCAGATCAATGAGCGCATTTGTAGATCGTTCAATTAAATCAGCACTCCCCAAATCCCCCGGCTAACTGATCTCTTCTTTTTTTTTTTTTTTCCCTTCCCTCATCGTGTTAAAGTTAATGAGCACTCTCTAGGATCATATTGGTTTGACGCTGCATTTCGTTTGCTGAGTCCACTATAAAACATGCAAAACACATCACACCAAACGAACCCAGAGTAAGATCATGCCTCATTTGCAGACCACAATGGCGCAACTTCGATAAACTATCGAATTAAAACAACACCGCAGAGCCATCTGCAAAGTCATCAAGAGTTTTTATGTTGAATTAACAATGTACCTCCATTATGTATGAAGTAAGTGCAATCTTGCCTGCTTGTAGGGAAGAGGCCGAACACTCACCTGCCGTTTTCAACGTCCCTTCACAGAAAATAAGCTATTCGCATAATGACAATCTTCAATTAAGACCAAGCACAACTGACATTCTTTATATACACTATGATTGTGTGTCCTTCACTGTAAACTTTCATTCTCAACAGATAAAACAAAGGCTGGATGTAAAACAATCAAAACAAACCTCTCAAAGGTTTGCCTTAGTAGTAATTTTGAGTTTTGATGCAAATTTGTACTGAAAGCATTGGGCTGTGTGAGATTTACTGACTGATCCTCTGGGGTTTTACAGTGTATTTGATGTGAAGTCCATTGGGAATGACGCAGAATGTCCTGTGAGCATGCGGGGGCTTTCGGGATTAACCTATTTGGAGATTAATGGACTGGACTGGACTATGAGATCAAAATTATATGTATATAAGCATAACACAGAGAGAGAGAGAGAGAAAAAGATTCCTATCAGATCACATTGACACGAACTGCAAAAAAAAAAAAAAAAAAAAACTTAGCGGCCAGGCTGACGACCGCTGGCTTCACATTTATTTCAAAGCCATTCAGTGTTTGCCTTCAAACTGTTTAAATATGGAGCAGGGCAGTCCCCGCAATGACAAACCTCACTCTGCACAAACTGATAAAAAAAAATTGGCATGAAAGCATGACAGAAGGGGAGAGAGAGAGAGAGAGAGAGAGAGAGAGAGAGAGAGAGAGAGAGAAGTGAGAATACAGAGAGAAACAGACAAATCAGGATCAGAGTGACAAACGCAAAGGGTGGAGTGGAGAAATACAGAAAGAGATAAACAAGAATGAGAAATGCAGATGGAGATACAGAGATCAGACAAATGAGAAGGAAGAAAAGACAAATATAGAAAGAACGGAGACGAAATGCGAAAACCAGACGAGAAATAGAAGTAAACTGTGTCACACAGCGATAAGCACACACTGGGCAGAGAGAAAAGGAAAATCTGGATGAAAATACCGCAGCAGAAAAGAAACGGGTCTCCAGTTTTCTTTTCGTTTCGTTTTTAAGCCAATCATTTATGTCACTGCTTGTCAAGAGAAGACATAACACTGTAAAATGTGACATTAACGTGTAAAATCGGAACATAGTACTTCCATTTGCGGGTGAATCGTTGAACCATGACGTGCAGTAAGAGGTATGAGGAGACTCTGCCAGTCTGTTTCAGTCGTCTTCACACTTCACAGAGCTGCACTAGAAAATGTGCGGGAAAATAGCCTACACAACAAACTGTATTTCTGTACTCAAATATACATGTGTATAAATCCAGCATGTGTGCTAAACGTGGCTGGACGGTCAAAACAGAAGAACAGGGAGAAGAGGGGAGAACAGAATAAGGGGAAGGAGGGAGAGAGAGAGTGAGAGAGAGAGAGAGAGAGAGACAGAGAAGACAAAACAGGTTGCAAAAACCAAATGTAACCATTAACGTCTATTTATAGTCAGTCATCTTTTCTCCCTCTCACCACATCTCTCTAAAGCATGGGAGGGGTAATGAACTAGTAAATTAGTCAAAGAAAGCTTTAATTAGTATCAAAGTATGCCAAACCCAAGTCCTCGCCAATTAATCTGCCCTCCCCGTCTCCCTCCTTCTCTTTTTTTTTCTTTTTTTTTTCTTTTTTTGATGACTTGAAAAGCACAGGCCAATAAAAGACAAAAGGAAAATGGATATGGATTTTCCCACTCAAGTGGCGGACGGAGATGATTAAGCAGTTCATCACGCGAAAATATAGAATTCTTCCCACGGAAGAATCGACCGCTCCTATAGATACATTAAAACAGTGGCAGGAAATCATTGACCGTGCGGTCAGCTATAGATTGCACCGAGGACTCCGAGTCATTGATCATTGCTTTCCGCCAAACCTCTTGCACGTATACTAGCGCGCTTGCATCAGTTTACAGAACTACCATCAGTTTCCAGGATGAATGCAAACAGCAAAAAAAAAAAAAAGGAAAGAAAGAAAGAAAGAAAGAAAGAAAGAAAGAAAGAAAGAAAGAAAGAAAAAAGAAAAAAACCTACTGAAAAGACAGCTGTAAACCTGACATACTAACATCAATATGCAAAAGCTATGCATACACACATTCTGACCCTAATTCTATAATCTTCTGAATGTATTTTGACGTTAAAATGTAGTAAAATAAAGGATTTGATTTGATGGATGTCAAATGAATTAAGTGGATTTGACTAACGTCTCTTAAAAAAAGTGCATTAGTTGCACCAGCGCTTGCATAAATTTCAAAATAAACAGCGATTCTTTTCTTCCGACGGCAGCGGAATCCCAAAAGCCTCTTTGACTTAGCCCTGCCCCAGATCAACCACGACAAAGCCCCACTCGCATGGCTTTTGCATAAACAAGGAGGCAGAGATGAGACGCCTTTCGGTCACATAGGTTTTTACTCAGGCTTCAGTAAAACACAACCTTCCAAACACAACCGGAGACACCTCTTCCACTTCAGACACACAGTCCAGACCAAAATAATGGTAATAATAACCATAATAATGGGAGAGAGGTGTGCGTGTGTCAAACTCAGAATAGGGAACTATGACCACGGCCTGCCCGTCAAGAGTTTGGACACTGAATAACTTCAGTGAAATAATTGGAGAAGAAAACAGCAGTTCAGGTCCACATGAAAATGTGAGGAAGCCGACCTCATTAGTGCCTTTATACAGGCTTTCTGTATTACGTGTGGGAGAGATTTTGGCTTCAATTGAGTGCACCTGAGCTTAACTGAAAAACAAAAAAAAAGGCAAAATGAAAAATGGGGGGAAAAAAAACACAAAGCGTGAGCGTATTTCTTTCTAATATGAAGTGAGTCGTTGGTCATCTCAGTGGATGTATTTTATCCCCAGGAGATATCAAACACTGATTACTTCCACACCTCCCACTCATAAGAACAGGTAAGCTCAGGGTTGCCATGGCAGCATGCTGCTTTAGCCCACACACTTGTTTTCTTTATTTCTGTTGTGGGGGGGGGGGGGGGGGGGGGGGGGGCTTGTTTGTTTTTTTTGTTTGTTTGTTTGTTTGGTTTCTTTTGGCTGTTTGTTTTTTTTTTCACTGTGCTCTCGCTGGTCTCTATTTCTTTCTTGCACAAGGACAGAACAAAACCAATGGATGGACACCAAGTTCGGTCAGTACTCTGTGCTAGAAGTCTGCTCTCGCATCCCAGATCAGTCTGAGAGAGAGAGAGAGAGAGAGAGAGAGAGGGAGAGATGAGAGCACTGCTTTTGGCAGCAATCACTGTCCTTACATGAGATGCAGGCATCTTTATGCAAATGTGCTGGTGCTGACATGCACACAGAGGGAACGACAGTGAGGGAGTGCAGAATATTAATGCAGACCACTACAGAGAGAGAGAGGGGGGGAGAGAGAGAGAGAGAGAGAGACAGAGAGAGAGAGAGAGAGAGAGAGAGGGGGGGAGGGGAGGGGGGGCGTGTGGAGGGGAGACCAGGGAACGGGGGGAAGAGTAGGATTGAGTGACAGAGTAACAGAGAGTGAGAGAGAAGGGAGCATAATAACAGGCAGAGAGAAGACAGAAAGAAAGAGAGAGAGAGAGAAAGTGAGGGCTGAGAAAGACAAGTAAGCAGAACTGGAGGAGAAAGAGAAAGAGAGAGAGGGAGAGACAGAGAGAGAGAGAAAATGATAGAGAGAATTGGAAGGCTCCTCCCCCTGAGTTCTCCACACTGACAGATAAAGAACAGCCTCCCTGAATATTAGGGGAGAAAAATGAGTTTGTCCAAACAGATCTACTGCTAAATATGTTTGTGCCTGACATGACCTGAGAGACAAGCTGTGAGGCCTTTCTGCTCCCTGCAGCCTAAAATCTATCTTAGATACACACACACACACACACACACAGAGTAAAATGAAAGCAATGTTTTGCCTTACGTGTCCCTCTGTGAATATATATATATATATA
The DNA here is from genome assembly GCF_902362185.1 of Chanos chanos. Classification (NCBI taxonomy): domain Eukaryota; kingdom Metazoa; phylum Chordata; class Actinopteri; order Gonorynchiformes; family Chanidae; genus Chanos; species Chanos chanos. Next base: position 17,938,040 of record NC_044508.1, on the reverse strand, counting down.
TATATATATATATATATATATATATATATACACACACACACGCCATATATGTATATATATATGTGTGTGTGTGTGTGTGTATGTATATATATATATATATATATATATATATATATATATACACACACACACACACACACACACACACACACACAGATATGTGTGTGTGTGTGTGTGTGTGTATGTGCGCGTGTGTATGTATATATATATATATATATATATATATATATATATACACACACACACACACAGATATGTGTGTGTGTGTGTGTGTGTGTGTGTGTGTATGTGCGCGTGTGCATGCATGTGTGTGTGCACTTTTTTTTTTTTTTAGTTATGTCAACAGTAAAGCCCACTGAATTGAATGAACTGATTTGAGAGAGATGAGAGACAGAGAGACAAATAGACAGAGAGACAGAGAGAGAGATTCCACAGTCACTGAGGCACTGCTGTGTAGAGACAGTGAGAGGAGTATGAGGAGCTGCAGGAGAGTTGTCTGTGTAGAGACTGTGAGAGGAGTATGAGGTGGTGCAGGAGAGTTGCTGTGTAGAGACTGTGAGAGGAGTATGAGGAGGTGCAGGAGAGTTGTCTGTGTAGAGACTGTGAGAGGAGTATGAGGAGGTGCAGGAGAGTTGTCTGTGTAGAGACAGTGAGAGGAGTATGAGGAGCTGCAGGAGAGTTGTCTGTGTAGAGACTGTGAGAGGAGTATGAGGAGCTGCAGGAGAGTTGTCTGTGTAGAGACTGTGAGAGGAGTATGAGGAGGTGCAGGAGAGTTGTCTGTGTAGAGACAGTGAGAGGAGTATGAGGAGCTGCAGGAGAGTTGTCTGTGTAGAGACTGTGAGAGGAGTATGAGGAGCTACAGGAGAGTTGTCTGTGTAGAGACTGTGAGAGGAGTATGAGGAGGTGCAGGAGAGTTGTCTGTGTAGAGACTGTGAGAGGAGTATGAGGAGGTGCAGGAGAGTTGTCTGTGTAGAGACAGTGAGAGGAGTATGAGGAGCTACAGGAGAGTTGTCTGTGTAGAGACTGTGAGAGGACTATGAGGAGGTGCAGAGAGTTGTCTGTGTAGAGACTGTGAGAGGAGTATGAGGAGCTACAGGAGAGTTGTCTGTGTAGAGACTGTGAGAGGAGTATGAGGAGGTGCAGGAGAGTTGTCTGTGTAGAGACTGTGAGAGGAGTATGAGGAGGTGCAGGAAATTTGTCTGTGTAGAGACTGTGAGAGGAGTATGAGGAGCTACAGGAGAGTTGTCTGTGTAGAGACAGTGAGAGGAGTATGAGGAGCTGCAGGAGAGTTGTCTGTGTAGAGACTGTGAGAGGAGTATGAGGAGGTGCAGGAGAGTTGTCTATGTAGAGACAGTGAGAGGAGTATGAGGAGCTACAGGAGAGTTGTCTGTGTAGAGACTGTGAGAGGAGTATCAGGAGGTGCAGGAGAGTTGTCTGTGTAGAGACTGTGAGAGGAGTATGAGGAGCTGCAGGAGAGTTGTCTGTGTAGAGACTGTGAGAGGAGTATGAGGAGCTACAGGAGAGTTGTCTGTGTAGAGACTGTGAGAGGAGTATGAGGAGCTGCAGGAGAGTTGTCTGTGTAGAGACTGTGAGAGGAGTATGAGGAGCTGCAGGAGAGTTGTCTGTGTAGAGACAGTGAGAGGACTATGAGGAGGTGCAGAGAGTTGTCTGTGTAGAGACTGTGAGAGGAGTATGAGGAGGTGCAGGAAATTTGTCTGTGTAGAGACTGTGAGAGGAGTATGAGGAGCTGCAGGAGAGTTGGCTGCTCTGGGTCCCACATCTCCGCTCTCCTGTCTGTCTGACAGCGCAGCCGACCCAGCTCAACTGCGCAGTTAAGACCCAGCCTCTGATACACACTGCCAAAGACCATCCTTTCAGTGGACAAAAACAACACACACAATGAAGACCAAATCCTTCTTACTGCTCTTTCTCTTGTGTAGCTCCATTAATCAGATACTGAATAACCAAACATTACGAGCTAACAAGCTCTCCTCCTCAAAAGGCTTGAGGTAATTTTTTTTAGCTAAAAATTTCCAATTAAGTGCAATACAGAGGGCTCTGGGGATTAGGTTCTCTGATGCTCCCCACCTCACCTTAAATTGAAAGCTCCCAGTCTTAAGCAACTTCATTTAGGCCGTCCCCCAAAGGGCCCAAAGGCCCCTGTCAAACTTACTCAATGTCTGCGTCGGGTGGGCTGGCTGAGTGTCGTGCAGTTGTACTCCGCCGCAGTGTATGTGTGTGGTTGTGTGTGTGTGTGTGGTTGTGTGTGTGTGTGGTTGTGGGAGTGTGTGTGTGTGTGTGTGTGTGTGGTTGTGGGAGTGTGTGTGTGTGTGTGTGTGTGTGTGTGTGTGTGTGTGTGTGTGTGTGACGAGTCGAATAAGCTTTGAGCTCATGCTGGACGCTGCCACACTCCTCTCAGTGTGATCAAAACATACAAGCTCTCTGTCACTTCCTGGCCAAATGAAACTCTCCACACAGTGGTCTTTTCAAATCCCCATAGGGCCTTTCTTTTTTATGACACCAGACATTTCATGAAATTAAGAAACGACCAGAAACCGCTTCACCAAAGGAAATAATGATCAGTGGGAGTAATCCCATCTGACGTTTGTCATCTTCAACCCTTAGCGACTGCGTATTCTCACAGTACGTCCAGGCAGGGACAGAGACAGAGAGCGAGAGAGAGAGAGAGCGAGAGAGAGAGAGAGAGAGAGAGAGAGAGAGGAGGAGGGGATCATGGTGACAGTATGGCAGCTGCCATGAGATACGGGGGGAAAGAAAAAAAAAAGAAACCCTACGCTGTCACTGAAAAACAAGTTCAACGCAAACTCACTGAAATATTTGAGCTTAAACACAGAAGCACTCATTATCAAGACCATCAACTTGTGCTCCAACTCGACCACAACAACAAAAAAAAATCAGCTTCAAAACTTGAAACTTTGCACAGAATATTGATATTCACTCCCACCAGCTTCTCTTTCAGTCTAATTCAATAAGTATTCAAACAAGTGTGGGAACAGAAGAGAAACTGCTTGTAGACACTGAGAGCTTTTCAGGAAAAAAAAACCCCCACACGTTCTTAATAAAGGAGTGTATTAAAGTCCCATCTACAGAATTAAATATTATGAGCCAGTCCCTAATGCAGTCTGGCTTTTGCAAATTATGCCATGGCCACCCAAATTGGATGTGTCTGATAAAGCAAATTATGAAAATTGTAATTTTGTTAATGTAATTCACACAACAATTCACAGAGCTATGGTTGTGCTGACAAGCCTGAACAAAAAAAAAAAGAAAGAAAAAGAAAATAGATAAAAAAAAAAAAAAAAAAGTTGAACAAAACCCTGGCTCTGTCATGGTAGCAAGTGACAATTACTGTTGAGTCTACCAATCAGAGTGCAACACTTCTGACCCATTTTTTTTAAACTGCAGAGCATATTGGCACTGTACAAAATATTAAATATTAAAAATATATTTTCAGATTGTCCAGCATGCCCCATATAACTACAGTAATATTTAAACCATACGCCCAAAAAATGTATTCAGCCTAATTTGTTTAGTTGTGCATCTGTCTAGGGGTGAAATGTAAAAGTTTTGTGATGAAAGGAACATGATGAAGGGTTTGATCCCAGGAAACGCTCTGGACTTGCACTTGCTGTCCCTACAGCCACTAGACGCCTCGCTGTCACTGCGGGGAGGGGTGCATATGCTGAAACTTTGTAATGAGAACTCCGATCCTGACCCCACGACTCTGTCGCCATGGAAACCCCACACAGGGGAAATGGATTCGGCGATTGGCCCAGACGTGATGCGCATGGGAATCGTGTGGTTGGTGGGTGAGGTGGGTTGGGTATAGTGGCGTGGGGGAAGTGTTTGGGGATCGGGGGGGGGGGGGTGACGGGTCTGAGGCTGGCACGAGCTGAGCCACACTGGGAGAAAACAAAGGTGAGAGAAAGGACAACATTGGGAGGGGGCAGGGTGTGGGGGCAACCTTGGACGTTTGCAGCTGCTGCTGCTGCTGTTGCTGTCGACTGAGGCTACTGGGGAAATTCAAACCCCTCTCCACCCCCAAACGCACACACACACACACACACACACACACACACACACACACACACACACACAGCACCCGGCAGACACCAAGGTCTGTCCGGACAGCCGAGACCGTTCACTGAGTCGATATTAAACCTTAAATCTCAGGAGAGTGGACTCAGGTCAAGGCAAAGAGCTAAACTGACCGCTGGACTACCCCTGACTCAAACGTCACCCCTCTAAACATTCTCAGTACAGCTGTTAAACAGGTCCACATGACGCTAAACAATTTTCGGTTGGCAGACAGTGTGCTGTTATTAGCGTTGTCATTGTTATGTGGTGTGAACGTGAGGTGTACAATCTTCTGGGCTCATACTGCATCTGAGGAGCTTTGGGAACCACCCTCAGGTCAACCTGGAACAACCGTGAAGCTCAGTGCTTTACGTCGCTGTTTTAAAAGCGCCACTGTGGTTGGCTTTAAAACTGTTTTTTTGTTGTTAAGTAAAAAGGAAGAATGGAAAAAGAAACGATGAGAAAACTAATCACAGAAAACAGCAACAAACCAGTTTCCAGGCAAACCGCTGTGAGGCTGGTCAAATAAATCTGAGATAAACAGAGATGACATATTCAGACCACTCAACGGAACCACCCCAGCAGAGAGGGTAATATTACAACTCTATCAGCTCCAAAAAAACAAACAAACGAATTATTTCTTCTCCCGTGGTGTAAATTTTACAGATGTGCTGTTACAGATACTCTTATTTGATGTCTCAGAAATTTTTGCTGATAACTAAACCCTTTTGGTCTGATATACAATGCTGTTTTTGGATACTCATTGATTACGGCTACCACTCCTGGCGAAACTACGCCTGAAGTCTAAAAACATCCCAATATGTGATTATTAAGGCCTTTGCCATTTTGTTACATCCAGTCTATGAATACAAGGCCGAGATAATGGGGTCGAAACACAGGCACTTCCGAGCGCACATTCCCCCAGACACTTACATGGTGCCTAATTGATCATGAGCGGACTACTGCTAAGACCAATTCAACCATATGTGACAGCGGCAGATTGCTCTGTTTGCCAATTCAGTATCATTTATGAAACTATTATACAGATTTTAGTTCACCAAGCCAACTCCACACAAGATCACACATCCTGTTTTGCTTTAGTTTACCAATGACACACAATACATACAGCCATGCTCCTGTAACATGCAGTGTGTAGTGTCACAGAGACATCCTGTACTCCTTTAATCATTATTTCTCCACGCACTAGGCTAAGGAATGTCTGATTCAATAATCAAGTGTCTTCAAAGCTGCATGATACAATCCAATAACATTATTAAGAGATTGGGAAAAGTATCTCATTATAATCACCTTCATTAGCATTTTGCTTCTTCACCTTGTACGTCACAGTCTGTAAAGGCTAATTAAAGCTCACAGTTCTTCTGGTCACACTTGTGTGAACTGACCTCCTCAAGCACATGCAAAGGTCACTCTGTCCTGTTCAACAGATCTTCCGTTACTGTGAAAGCTTGATTTTATTGAAAGTGACGGTCTTTCATGTTTCTCTTATGCAGGACAATGCCAATGTGCAAATTCTGCAAAAAAAGGAAAAAAAAAAAAAACACACACACTTTCCCACCGGAGCGCCTTTTGTTCTTCCAATCAAGGGATCTATATCTCGACTCAGCTTTGAAATGGAAAAGCATGACAGGGGTTTCAAGTCCAAGCCGCGGTAGATTGACACGCTATCCGTTAGCTGTGAGACAATGCTTATGTCAGCCGTAAGCTTACAGTGCTGACTGTCTGACAGCAGCGTCGCCAGCTTCACTCTTTAACGCTCGGATTTTCTCTCGCCGACTCAGCTTGCCCAGCAGACGTAACATACACAACCATATTCCCCCGTTTTTTTTTTTTATCGCTCCCTTTTCTTATTCTTCTTTCCATCACCCCCTAAGCCCTCAGACAGACACTTCTTTAGGAAAAGATTCACACCATCAAGAAGCTTGCCACGGATCACGGCCACGGCCTGAACTTTGGGCGTTGTGAGATGTGTAGGCAAAGCGAAACCTGAACACTTTTAGAAGGCATACAGATTCTGCTATTTTCTCCCCCCCCCCCCTCTCTCTCTGGTTTAAAGGAAAGCATTAAGCTGGAAGGGGCTTCCTTTTGTGTATGATTCTGAAAGCAGCCTCCTCGTGCCCAACTTCTGCAAGGGGAAAAAAAAAAAAAGAAGAAGAAATCACATTTCATGGGCTGAGCCTTCAGTTTCCTGGGGTAAGCAGCATAAAGCATTGGCCATATGGGGCTGAGCAGTATTGTGTTTCCAATGGATTATAGTTTTCACGGAGTCTGGAGATCACTCCATGTACAATAGCAGAGTAATCAGTCAGAGATAGAGTCTGTTCCTGAGATGATGTGCTTGCTACATGGTCAAGCCTCCCACTTCAAACATGGGGTGTGGGGAGTGGTGCCGGGGAAGGGGGAGGAGGGGTTGAATACCAACATTTCATTCTAACAAGCTGATAAATATTTACAGGGTGTGCTACCTAGATGTGGCTCAGAGACCCACTTTCTTCCGTCTGCCTGACAAAGCCGATCATTCACAGAGTGATTTGCCTTTACTGTAAACTGTTTCTGAGCGCAACCTATTTTGCCTGTCAGATTCAATTAAAAACTCGCTTATTCAAGTTGGTTAGGATCAATTAATTAACGGCAAAAAGTCATTTGTTTCACACAAACTCCTCGCTTAGTACAATCATTCACACAATTGCTTCATTAACTGACTAAAATGTTTGCTTTTTTAAAAGTTAAAAACCTCCTGGCTAGGGAGTCCATCAATAAGCAAATTAATTATGTCAATTAAACAAACTGACAAGTGAAAACCGATGACAAAGGGAAAACGATCTCAGGGGAGACATTTCAAAGCTTGCGATCAATTTGAGCTGCGCGTCACTCCTACGCTCCTGTTCCACGCCTCACGCGCTCCTCTGTGACCTGGAGGCCAGAGCGTCCCTGTCACTCTCACAGGAGAGGAATTAAAGCAAGTTAAAACGTTCAAACGTTCTGTCTGTGACAGAGATGATGGGCTAATGTTTTAATGAGGCATGTGCTTACGTTCGTGTTTCCTACAAGTTATGACATCTTAGAACTGCATGTGCATATGGTCATTCAATAGAATAGAACAGAACAGAACAGAATAGAATAGAATAGAATAGAATAGAACAGAACAGAATAGAATAGAACAGAATTTAAGAAGAATTTTGTTCTTTATCTTCTTATTAAGCATACAATATACCGTACGTTCTCATACGTTTATTCCACATTTTTGTATAACTGTATAAATGAAACATATCCATAGTGAAGAATTACTTAAAGATTCCTAAAATAACGAGTGAAAATTCGGAAATTAATTTTCAATCACATAATGTAGAGAGCCATGCACTGAACCAAGTTAAACCAGTAAATGCTTCAGATATTTCAAAATAAACGTAAAAACACAGTGGTTACTGTTGGTAAATCTCTGCATTTAGCTCAGTGTTATAGTAAGATGCACAAAAACAAAATGTCTCCCACGTCCAAGTTTCAGGCAAACGACAAGATTATTCTAATTTAGGACTCATCGACCTAAAACCCTTATGACAAAGCATCCAAATAAACTAAAAAACAAGCCAAAAAAAAAAAAACCACAACCATTTTGGCTTTCATCAACAGCAAAACTGGCTAAAATTGCTTGTCCCTTTAGGTGCTGCAGTGATGGTAGATCAAAGTCCACCCTGATGGACATCACACAAGTCCTTTAGAGCCCCAGAAAAATGGCAGGGGTGACACACACACACACACACACACACAAAAGGACCTCACGCTGAAACGGCCAATAAAGTACACCAAAGGAGCCTGGAGATAGCGCCACGGTTTCGTCAGGTTTCAGTGGTGTCTATAATTAGCAAACATTCAGTGAATTGAACCTGTGGGCTGGAGACTCCCTTCATTCCACAGGAGGATTAGAGAGAGAGAGAGAGAGAGAGATGAGAGAGGGAGGGCCATCCAACCACCAATAGTTTGACTCCCACCCATCCATGATATTTACCCAGACTCAGACCAGCAGGAGGCTAAAGAAGACTAAAATGCTATCGGATCAGAGGGGTCGCTAAGATCCACTAAACGGCACCTCTGCCCGCCAGGTGAGGCTGGCTCTATTCATGCAGGCAAATCTTGACCTTTCAACTGCAGAGCGATACTACATTAATGAAGAAGACGGGTTCTAGAAACGAGTGAAAATCATGTCATACCAGCGTATACGTGACGTTCTTACCTCTGGTTTTATTTTAGGGTCAGTTTATGGAAATGCCTTAGGCTGAGTGACACACATTGTCGTTAATGGGAAAAATCTCTGTGGTTCTTTAAACTCAGTAAATCTGGTGATGTCACTGATACAGGAGTACTGTAACACCCATTTCTGCTAACAGGTGACAGGAAGACAGCCTCAGGTGTGCCCTTCAACAGTCATTTGGCTGTGGCATTCCAGTAAGTATGCACAGGTGTTCAAAAACCAGAATAACAGGGGAAAGCGATGTTTTAAACATGCCACTCGATGCTTAAACGAGAGATCTCAATCGACCTGCTCAACGCCACTCATTCACACGCTGCTTTGACTGGCTATTTATGCAGCGTGTTCGAGGCTCGGTCTGAACTGCAGCTGACAGACTGGATACTCACACTAAATCAAGAGACACGTTTTTTTTTTTTTGGTTTTTTTTTTTTGGCCCAAACCCAAATGTGAAAACGCGGAGGTGTGGAGGAACGAATGTGATGGAGAGCTGCGCAAAAACCATAGGTGAAAATAAACAGAGAAAAGAGAAAGTCTTCGAAAAATGAATAATTCAAAACCGGGGGGGGGGATCTGGTCATCTCACAGAAGCAAGAGAAAAAAAAAAATCTTTTTATTTAATTTGTGGTTTTTAGTCTTTGAATTGGAGCTATTATATTTTATATGCTGACTGTAGAGATTTTAAACTGAATTTAATTATTAATCAAGTATTTTCCTCTGTGTTGTATAGTGACCAAACCTCTGTTGTCCCAATGTAAAGTTGACAGCAATGAATTGCTGGAGCCATTAGTTATGTTCCTGGGTTTCTTTGCTTTATTTTAGTGCCACGATCCATGGGAGAGACTACAAAGAAACACAATTTTCTCCTCACATACAGAACAGAAAAGCTCACCAATGCTTTGAGGAACAAAAGCTGGACTTGTGCTAATTGCTTTCAAAGTAGCGGCTGGTAAAATGGTGAGAACTCCCCGCACAAAAAAAAAAAACAAATAAATAAATAAATGGGGGGGGGAGAGCCGGGTTTGACTAATGCTATAAAACGTAATTATACCACACAAAAGCAGCCTGTTCCATTTAGAATAAAAAAGAAACCCGGAGCAATAACGGCCATGCCATTAACAATTAGTCTCCACTGCTCCTAATTAGACTGTAGAGATAAAAAAAAAAAAAAAAAAAAAACAGGTCCTAAATTTAAACACTGGGTCTCATATATTCTCAAAAGCTCAATACACATGTCTAATAACACCGAAAGGCCCCTAGCTTCCCAGGGCAGCTGCTACATCCGCCACTGTGTCAGAGTACTTCCTCATTTTGTCTCCGGGCTTAAATGCTAATAAACTTCCCTAACTGGAACCAGCGTGACGTTACAAACGACCATCCCACCCCCATCCCAAGGGCAGATGTCCCCGAGATGGGCATTCGCTCGATTGCGACACTGTTGAGGAAACCCCACATGGGGTCAATGCGTCTCCAATTGTTCCCTGCCTCCCTGCGTTGCTTCCATCACTAAGTATATGTTTCGAAGATCCTGACTTTTGCCTCATTCAAAATGACTTGCACAAAAGGCCTTCACAGTGAACTGATAGAATCAATAGAACTTTCATCATAAAGTACATTATGGTTACAGCACCTATATAAACAAACATTCTTCAGCTCCCATTATACCCTTCTCCAAAGCCATACCATGTAATTACTGTTCAGACTAAGAGCTCGGCATTCAAAATCCATCCACAAACCCAGACAAACTGAGGAGAACTTCAAACGATGATTCAGAGAGTGGATTATTGCAAGGATAGTTGACAGGATTACATTCCTGCAGCCTCAGCAGATGAGGAACGAATAAATGTAAAGTGCATCGGTCACCGGAGTATTAAAGGAATCAAAACAATGATGAAAAACTGTGCGGGGGCAGTGACAGAGAGCACTCATCGCTGTCACTTAATCAATACCGCGCAGATACCAATAAAGCCTCCCGTCAGCCAACGAGCAACTGCTGAGCAAATAGTCAAAAGACCATCCCGCAGCGTGCTCTAAAACGGGCCGACAAATTAAACCGCAAGCTTCTGCCACCCTACCTTCATCACCGCGTAAGACAAACCCCGTAAACATTACAGAGCATGTCGCTTCCTCCTAACAACCATCTCCCATTAAACACCTGATTGGCTGGGGTACCGGAAAAAAAAAAAAGAAAAACCGGACACGGCTATAAAGCCTCAATTCCTATAAAGCATCAATTCTTATCCACCCTCCCTCTCCAGCCCTCGTCTGGCAGCGTGCTCTCCTGCCAGATTGTGTAACCCAACCTGTATTTAGCATCCAACATCCTTGAGGTTGTTTTCACTCAATTTATTGCATGGGGAGGTTCGGGCGGATGCTGCATTAGCGTTTGGCGCATAAACACGCTGTCCCTTCCTCGTTAGATGCATGTCTCCATATGGTACGCTTGGAAAGGGCTTGTGATGGCGTGTGCCATAACAACAACAACAAAAAAAAAACGTTTGTTAAACCGTGCTTTCTCTTCTTTCCATTCTCTCCATCTCTAGATCACAATGCAAGATGAAAGCGTTCCCCACCCCCTGTATCCCGATACAGCCAGAATCGTGGGTGATATCGTCATCGCGGATTGGCAGAGAGGGTGCGAATAAAAAGAGAGCGTGGTAAGGTATCAGAGCTGTGGCTGTCCTCTCGCAAGTTCCTGTTTTAATTTCCCCAAACTACAAGCCTGAGATGTGGTCATGTGACCCTCCCTTTGTAAGCTTCTATTCTCAAAAGCACTCGCTCAAAGCTGTGAAAATAGCTAACAAGGCTAAATGCGCGTCGCGACACAAAAAAAAGCACTTTTGTGAGCGCCGAGGTTGTGAGCTGTGCAAAAACAAGTCCACCACATCTATTCACGGCATTTAATAAGAACAAATATTGATTTCAATAGATCAGAGTAGTACATATTAAGTACATATTTCAAAACCTGATTAAAGGATTCTTTATAACAAAACCCTAGCGCTAATACACTGACAGATTCCCTTTGATTTCACGTCAGCTGTGTCTGACTTACTGTTTGGCATGTTACTGAGCCTACATAATTTACATTTTGCCTTTGATAAAATCTTCCTCAAAGGATGTGTTTCTTCCACTTTTTTCATTTTTTGATTCTAATCAATGTTCTATTATTGGTAAAATGCAAACTAGCATGTAACAATAAACATTAATCTCTTGTGGCACCACCAGTCTTGTGTGTTGAATGTCAAAACAGATATGATAGTTCACGTTGAGTTTGAATCGTAGAGAATCAATTCAGCCAACTGGTGTTTTTGACTGTTGGAGGTCAGGTTTTTTTTTTTTTTTCCCCCAGCCAAATTGGCGGTGCTCCGACAGGGACAGTATGAGGGTAATTTTCAATTTAGTTTCCATGGTTCGACAAACTTACAAATTCTATACACCCTAACTCAAAACCTGCCAAAGAAAAAAAAAAAAAGTATTTGATATCGATTCTGAGGGAAACGATGCATGCCCCTTAATTTAATCCTTTACCAAGCAGAACGGTCAAAATTACCAAACTTTTTCTTTTTTTCTGTTCCTTTTTTTTTTTCTTCAGGACCATCCATAAAAAGCAGCAGCATGAAGAGTGAGGCAGTGCAGATGAGTGTGAGATCCTGGACAGACACTGGAGCAGTCCCTCAGGACACGTCCTAATGAAGGTCAATGAGCACTGAAGGTCTTTTATTACACACCTGACTGAGACAAACCTAGACTGGCAGGACTGGAAAACAGGAGATAAGACCACTGAAAACATCACATCACTCCCCTCCCCGGGAAGAAAAAACAAGCACCGCCAAAAAAAAAAAAAAGATAAAAATAAGTAAAGAAACAATAATGATAATGATAATAATAATAATAAAGGTTAGGGAGTAAATACGTGTGCCGCAATTCTTTGAATTCACCATTGGGCTTTGGAATGACATAGACGTCTGACCATTCAGCTTGACTGCACAGATATCAGGGCCCCAAATAATTAATAACCGTCAACACTTCCGTACTATCTCTGTAGCCTTTGTCGCATTAACAAAAACTCGTGCTAATTAACTCTTGACTGAGATGATTGCAGGAGATCAGCTAATTAGCTTTTAATGTATGCATACTAAAAAGTCATTAAAAGTGGTTCAACCTAGCGACAAGGACATGGAGACACATGTGTTGTGTTAAAGAATGGTGACCACTTTAATTAGACACACTCACGCTCTATGCCAGAGATTTCTCTTTCTGTTTTTTTTTTTCTTTTTTTTTTCTCTGTATCCTGACAGTGGACAAGAGGAAGAGATTGACAATTATGCTCTACCATACTTGCCAACACAACAGGCAGCCACTCAAATGATATTTCAGCCATAATTAACTGCAGCTCGCATCCATAATCCTATTTATAACCTAGTTTGTGTTGACAACATAACATTTTCACGTCAATGTTTTTTTTGTTTTTTTTTTCTTTTTGCTTTTTTGCATTTTCTATTATGCTATGTGAACCTGTATATATCGCTCAAGGAAAAACGAGAAGGTTCATATCACAATTAGAAGTTTCACTGACAAGCAGTGAAGACTGGTATTTAAAAGTTGATTCAATACAGTAAAGCTTGTTACTCAGATAATGTGGACAATTTCCAGTGGAGCACTTGAAAACAGGACAAGGTGATATCTCTCGTGACACTCAACAGATTTTGAATTTGAATCACAATTTGAAGAGTGACTGTTGTGTAATTACATTTTTTTTTTTTACCTCCACTGTACAAAACATTAAAAAAAAAAGCCATGCCACCATATGCTGGATCCAGACTGGCAGAGGTTGTTTTTTTTTTTTTTTGCATGTCTGCAGCAATAAAAAATCTTTTATAACACCCACAGAGAAGAATAAGATTCTGTCTTTTTTGTCCACTCACGGCTGAAGTCTACTCTTTTCAAGCTCAGCTCTTGAACCGAACCGAACCTCTCCGGCTAAAAATACAGATCTACAAAGAAAATGTCGAGGAAGGAAATGAGGTCTAGAAGCCTCCATCCTACACCCACCCACAGCAAGGACAAAACCCGCTCACAAAGAGGCAAGAATATAATAGATAATTTGGTCAGTAAATGGCCAGGTAATATTGAGGCCATCCTCAGTCCGAGGCGCATGATTCAGAAAGACACTAAGGTAATAGCTTTGCAAATTTTCCACAGCTATTTGACGACGCTCCGGCACACTGAAACGCCAGGAAAGAGGAGTGGGAAAGGTTAAAAGTCAACGACTATCCATCAAAACATCAGTCTCTCTTTATTTTCCTCTCAGGGCTTGAATACCAAACACGGGCCAAGACAGCAGCTTCCCACACCATACCCCCCCCCCCCCCTCACCCCCACCACTGATGCCACCTGCTAAAGCAGAACACAGACAGGTCATTTGCTGTCCTGACTCCGGGGGTGCCAGCTTCCTCCGGGAGATCCTATACTGCCTCTACCTGGCTTGGAATTGAGAAGCGGAAAAGGAGGTGATACTACAGAAAGGGAGTGGCACAGGGCAGCCAATCAGGATAGTATACTTCCAAGTCTTTCCTCAGTTTAACTGCAAAATGTAAAAGAATAATACACAATGTTTCCATATAAAACATATCCAGCTTTTTGTCTGGATAACACTAACTAATCTCCAAATTCATGATCATATGAAGATTTATAGGTTGGTATATATTAAATTAACAAAATATGACATAACGAAGAATAAAGCTTGGTAATTTGGATTTGGTTGAAGTAAAAGGGAAATATGATTCACATAAATGAAAGCAGATATTATTAATCATGCAGTGCCTCATTAAACTTCTCTATGGAAATAAAGGTTATGGAATCTATAGTACAATGAATACGATCCTTCTGAGGCCAAAAGTCATGGATCTGACATGTTCGAGACAAAACATGTAGGACTGCAGGTCGCATCGTGATGCCCTGTAAAATGCATACGTGATTTAGACGACACACTAACGAATTCTGAATTGATGTAGTTTGATTGACAGCAGCGTACACCACTCCTGTTAGTCGCAACACACACATAAAACGAGACATCACGTTCAGGCTGTCACAACCCCAAACTCCCACAAGTCATCCCGCCTTTTCACTTCGCTCTTCTCTTTTTTCCCTTGCTCTCTCTCTCTCTCACTCTCTCTCACTCCCTCTCTCTCTCGTTCCCATTCTACGTCTACTCCTCCCTCCCTCCCTCCCTCCTGGCAGCTTGTCCTCCAAAAGGTCTTGCTTCCCATTAATCACTTTTTCTCTCTGTCCCTTGAGATAATTAGCGAATGCAGAATGATTGATCGGCTCTTCTTTTATTGTGTCAAAAACATATTTCCTCTTAAGTGCAAAGGGGCAGAGCTAGGTTGTTATTAAGACTGTCAAAATGTCGTTAGCGCCCAAACATTGTTCCTCTCTGCCAAGAGAAGATGGCTGAATTTCGGAAAATTGCTGTATGACAACACAAGATGGCAAGGTGTTGGTCTTTTTAGTTACAAAAAAAAAAAAAAAAAACACACAATTATACAAAGAAAAAAGAAAAGGCAATTTCATCTGAAATATGATAACTGGTTGTTTTAAAACAGAAAATGGACAATAAGAGCACAGTCTAAATGGCAAGAAACCAATCATCCTTTATTTTCTCACAGTTAAGCTCATACAGAGCACAAAACAACGCATTACTATCACTAGCAAACAAATAATTCACAAAGTATGCATCAAGCCATTTCCTCAAGTGCATTTCACACATTTGACAAACTACCAAAAAAAGGCTCTGTGAAATGAGATGGAAAGCAAAGCTCTCACAACAAAACTGCCTTTTACATTTGCAAATTCAGTGCGGGAAACATACTACAGTTGTATGCAGCCTGAGTTCAGTTCACACTTAAAATCTGTACCATCAGACAGTATTAAGGGTGTAACGGTTCTGAAACCGAGACCGAAACCGCGATACAAACATCCACGGTCTCGTGTCTCCCGCCCCGTCCACCCCCCAACCCCAGCTCACTGCCAATCGCTGCAGGTGCAGCCTATTGAGCTCTCATTACGTTACTAATGTAACAAAACTCATTTTTCATTTCACAGTTAACACTATAACGCATGTGAATCATGAAATTATTATTCTATTAAAAGTTACGTCACATATATTTTGTGTTAGGGGTGTAACGGTACACATATTTGTCACAGGATGTTCAGTTCAGCGTGTTGTGATCTGAGTGAATATAGCCTAGCTATAACCATGATTTCCTAAAGCCTTTAACATGTGTAAATTGTGTTAATATGCAACACATGTAGTAATATGGTTAGCCTACTGTCAGCTTATTTACCATGTGACAATCACCGGCCAGGATGTCAGTTTGGAAAAATGTAACAGACATTGATAAATACACAGATGTGCAAACAGAATGGCTAGGTCCATTCTTACATGAGATACAAGGAATCCATGCCATAAATCCATTAGAGAGGTGAAACTTCTCACTCATTCAGTACTGCACTCAGAACAGCCTACTGACGGCAGAGTAACGGCGTGCGGCTGAAGTGAGAGGACTATCATTAAGGGTTTACTCTCTGACACACAGGGAGTGTTAAGTGACCAGTGCATGGCTAGATTCACACTCTTCAGATGTCACCTCTATCAGGGAAAATACCAATTAACTGCTGTTTTAGGCCCCTAAACAAGACGACTTCCCCACCAAGTCTTAAGAAAGAGGGCCGTCCTCAATTAGATGTGTCTCTGCTACGCGCCGGCAGATAAGGTGAGCGTTTTAACAGACAGAACAAAAGCCCAAGCCAGACACAGTGCGGTAACACTGAACGCACTCGCGGTCCAAACCGTGGGCACGCGGCTATTACTCAGACGACGAGCTCTGAAGACAGAATGCCAGGAACAAAAGAAAAAGATTAAAAAAAAAAACGGCTACCGTATTTCAAATGCCAGGACAGCAGCATGCTCACGGGCTAACGAGAAGCTGACCCGATTTTCGGCCGTCTCTCTCTCTCTCTTTTTTTTTTTCCCTCCCTTCTCCCTTTCCCCCCCCCTCCCCCGTTTTATTAGGATAGAAGAGGAGGAGGAGAATTAGCCAAGCCTGACGTGCAGATTTCTAAATGCCACCGCCCTGCTTAATCAGGCCAAAGCGTTGAGAGGGCTGACAGCTTTAGTGCTGAAATGGCTCCTAGCTAGTGTTCCGTACCATTTTATATCATGCTGCCATAAATCCTCCACAGAAATAAACATGGCAAATATCTCTCTCCTTTTTTTACAAGATATTTGAAGAAATCTCATATAGAATGATTTGTAAGCCAATAGATACATGGTTTATTGTTTATCGCGGTATCTTACGCACTTTTGCTCTGTTTAGGTTGTTTCGACGCTGCACCAATGTAGCCTAATTAAAAAGAGATGAGATTTTCAATGCTGGATTCCCCATTACGATTTCCTTAAGCATAGGAATGTTCCAGAAACACATTAGTATGACATACATTAAAGCAAGTAGAGTTTAAAAAAAAAAATCTAAGAGCAAAGGGTGTTTACTGTCAAGCAGGCAAAAAAGATTTCTGTAACAGACTTACTGCCCATTTTAGATTAAGAATTCAGTTTTTGTTTGCCTCCAGAGAGCCACGATGAGCATGGTTCAGAACATGACATAGTGTAACATGCTGAATCTTATGACCTAAATATCCTTTTGATGGTGAGAAAACAGATTACATTTCATTTGTGACTGAGCTGTGATTAAAAGCATAGAACAGAACTGGTCGTAAGAGTAGCACAAAGCAAAGCAAAAGCCTGACTCTCGTGTGAAACAGTCAGCGTACCGACGCAGCAGGACACATTTCTGGAAGGGTTCGATGGCTTTTGCAGGCTCGCTGCTCAGCTGATACAAACTGTATCCAGCTGAAAATGAATCAGGTGTGTTTCCCTACAGCAGCAGGACACGGCCCTGTTGCCCAGATAAACGGAAGAAACCAGCAACTGCTTCAATGTTCAGACTGAAAAAGGACGGACAGCACAATGTAACATTTCAACGCTCAGATAAAATCACAAGATATACAGACTAAAGAGAAATAACCCAATCCCACTTGCTGTTCCCTGTTGATTATTACGTTTTGTACTTATACTTAATCAAAACCTGAGGCCAAACAGCGCAGGGGAAGTCGGATTACTCCCTTTCACGCCGAATCAAATTGACCACAACGATCATAACATCCTTGATCTTAATTTTTTCCCTGTTATTAAAAAAAAAAAAAAAAAATTGCAATGATAATTAATTTACAGACAATAGCTAATACCCTCACATTCCCTGCTTGCTAGAGGCACAGAACAGATTCAGTCCCACATTCTCCCAGCCAAACATCTTAATGATGCTTTCCTCCCTCACTCTGCCTCTCTCTTGGCTTTAGAGAATTATTGATGTCTAACACTAAGTTGGTTAGGCTCACATCTCTTTCAAACAGCTATACAGATGCATACCAAGATGTAAGTTAGAGCTGAGAACACCCACAACATAAAAAGATACAACAAAGCACGCATCCCTGCTCCAAGCACCTTTCATGTAGGAAGATCCAATGTTAAAACACGCTGAAAAGTAATAAATAAATAAATACATAAATAAATGAGATGAGACCCAAAAAAAAAAAAAAAAGACTTGACCCGGCTTTAAAAAATCCACAAGTATATAGAGTCTTCTCTTCATTCAATCAAAAATAAATAAATAAATATAGAAATGAACATATGTGTGGTGAAGAAGCAAGTAGGTTGCACTCTGAAGTTTCCTTTCAACTAAAAGCCAGTGCAATGTATAAACTCTAGGGAAAGACTCTAATATAAAATATTCCTCCAAGAAATGAAATTCTATCCCTATATTGGAAATCAAACTACGAGGACACTATTAAACATGCAACCATATGCCAAGCGGTTTTCTTTTTTTTCCTTTTTTTTTTTTTTTTTTCCCCAAGCCTACTTTAATTGAGTCCTTCTCAAATCTGCGTGCTTTGTCCGAAACAGTGTACGTTTAATATGATTGTTTTTCAGCAAGGATTTTCCTTTGAGTGTCCGCTTACAGAATTAATATTAATGGTGACACTGGTGCTTTGCAAGTGGGAACAAGAGGCTGCAATCTGTCAAGAGCTCTCTCTGGTGACTGCACAAGCTGGCTTTTACGCTTTTATCTACTAGAGCGTCTCTGCGGACCCTGGCGGGGCCAATGATTGGCTGGGGGACCTTGGAGTACATCTACTGGATGACTAGGATGTGTCACTACTCCTTAAAACAAAGAGCCGATGATGGAGGGGCTTTGTCAAAGCCTTAGAGATTCTCCACTTCACTCCAACAGGCACTAAGCCACAGTCATTACGCCTGCTGAGGTCGCCGTAAGTCATTCAATACCTCGGTCATGATTTTCTTTTTTTTTTTTTTTTTTTAACTGTAATCTTATAAACAACAAAGGTGTACGAACATCACTTTCAAACAGTAAGTTTTATGGCTTCACTGGAACATTTGTGGTTGCAAATCCAGACAGGCCACTAAAAAGCATTAGTCCTCTGTATGTTGTGTAGAATGGAAAGAATGAAGGACATCCATGCCGTACTTCACAGGCAGTGGACATGGTGGTCTTCATGACTAAATATGGTATAAATCTGAATGCGTGGGCTTTTTTTTTTTTTTTTTTTTTTTTCAGAGCTATTAAACCTAAAGCACTGATGTGTTTGCTGATGACTTTGCCCCATCTTTATCCTTACGTTAATAAGTAATTTCCTCTTCTGAATGAACGTTGAGTTAAAGGCTGATTTGTCCATTAATGGTCTTTACAATTGCTTCTACTCATTTTTCAGAGTTTAAACGAGCAAAAACCCCCCGAACCACCGAATGCAAGGCGGTTCAAAATTGGACCCAGTTGATGGACTACATGAAAACTAAACACAGCTGTATCAAACATGTTGCATACATCATACAAATAAATTATCACAGCGGTATTTCATCATATATGTTTTGTCAGTGAAAGAGAATTGTGGCTGCTTGTTTCAAATAAAACTGTCAGTACAATGACATTAAACAAAAAATCTTAAACAAAATGCAATTTTAATCAGAACAGCCACACATTATCCACATTTGAACTAGCTATATTGCTGTGAGCTTTATGAGAAGTAAGCATGCTGAATTTCTCAATTATTCATCATTTACATGTATATCAAGAGAATCTTTTGACAAAAATCTATATATATTTTATCAAACCAAACAAAATAATGAAGAACAAACAGAATACAACACTGGATTTTTAAATTTTACATTTACTTGTAACATCATTTTTTCATAACAGTAACAGTGAAACTTTTGTGATAAACCCAGTTCATCACTGGACGATGAAAATACTGTGTGTAAGCTTACTGTGGATAGCTTGACATGTTGCTTGTGTATTTTCACGCCGCGTCAGGGAGATGATCAGAAACAGATCTGAAGCCTCAGTGGAGGATGGTAAGTGATGGAGATGGTACTATATATAACTGCCAACATATGCTGGATTAACAAAACGATCTGTAGGACTTTTAATTACCATTTGGCCTTTGCTGTAGTACGAGATGGTTGTGTTTAGACGACAGAGTTTGAGATTAAGACTGAATTTTCTGAATGCAAAATTACCACTAATCCTGTTTCACTGTTTGCCGCAGAGGTCTTACTCATAGAAACAATGGTGTGAAAATTTTGTCAAAGCAATCATTAAAGGAAAAAATACAAAAAAAAAAAAACTGTAAGCAAAAACAATGGAAAACAATGGCAACAAACCGGTTCGGTGTCCTTAAAGTACCGAGGCAGCAAATGCATGCACAGTGTTGTTATGGCAACCAAACTGAGTCGTTTACACACACCAAATTGTAAATTTTCACACGCATTTTGGATAATTTCCTACATGGACGCCCATGAAACACTATTGAACGCTGCGAAAAGAACACTCGGCATTTGCTATCTGAGGAGATGATTTTGCATATGCAGCCATTTGGCTTATCATCTTACGCCTCGGCTTACTCCAAACAAAAGTCAAGCAATGTTATAAAAAGCATTATGTGCCTCTGAGGGACAGAGTGGATACAAATCTATTACGTGAGAATTAGCAAAAGTTAGAGAGGAGAACATCGAAGTCCAACAACAACGCAAAGAAACCAAAGTTGTCATGTTCTCTTCAGTGGCATGCCCACCAGGCCCAGTCACATTCAGGTGCCCTAGTAGCTGAAGATAATGTTAGACAAAGAGAGAGACCATGGGTAATCCAAGATTCTGATTGGGGTAGAAAAGGAGGAATAAAAAAAAAGAAAGACATGTTCCTGCTGGGCTAATTACACCAGTGTGATACAGTGTGATGCTATCTTTAACACGCCAGGTGAAATACTGCACTGGCACTACTGTTCTCTTGCCGTCTTTTTATTTATTTTTTTTTTTTGAGCTCGGTTCATTAAAATTCCTCATGCCAAATCACAGTACAACACCTCTCCGCAACCGACTTCTGTTCAGATGATAAATCGGGGAATATTTTCCATCTCCCGACATCACCACCCCGACGCCGTTAACGGGCTATCCAAGCCCCGTCTTCATCGCAGCTGTTCTCCGTCACACCTGCCATGTATGCATTTATACAACTGTTGTTACGAATGCTGAGTCACACAATAAACATAACCTCGGGCGCCAAAGGTCCTCTGAACAAAATCAGCTAATTACTGATTTAATAATCCACTTAATCAACCAAAAAGACATAGCACGAGGACAGGCCACTTTTCTGCCGCTCTGAATGCGGGCTGAGCTCGTCTGGACCCAGTATGGTGGTGTGTAAACGCCCACTAATTCTGCTGTGCAGAACCTTCTCTGTTAACGCATCACTGAAATAAGTACGGACGTCTGAGAGCCGTGCGAACGACAGTATTCTCTACTCACAAGCCCCTCCCTCCCTCCCTCAGCAGAAAAGTGATGGGTCAGACTCCTCATTAATATTCAAGCTGCACACACGCACAAACACACGCACGTAAACATTATACATCGCTCATTTCTCTCTCTCTCTTTGATCTTCTCCCCTTCACATTTGTCAATGAGGGCGTTTTAATGCGCTCCTCCCATTCTGGGTATTCATTTACTTTTGCCTGTATTTTTCAAACCTCTCTGCGAGGGGCTGACTTGAGGCGGCGAAGCCACTGCGACTGGACACGTCGTCACGCTTTGCGTCTCTCTAAACGTTCTGCGAACGTTCACCGGACGAGACGACCTCGGCCGTAGCGGCGCGTGGCCCGGAGGGGAAGCGACTGAAGCAGAAAAATGCAAGCGCGAGGCCAGCGACACATTTAATGGTAGGCGGTGATGAGTTATCGACGGTCTGCGCTCTAATTAGGGGCACAGAGGTGTCCGTTGCTGGCCTCAGCAGTCACCGCATACACAAAGACGTCCATTGATTTTACCTCGGCTGGAGCGCGTCTGGCCGCTGCAGTGAAGGGGAGAATGGACTGCCGCGTGTGAACCACAGCCATTCCTTTTGAGTGGCAGAGGCCTTAAATTCCAATTAGTCACACTTCCCAGAATCGGTGAAACTAATTAAAGGGCCTTAACTACGAGCCAATAATGAAATGTTTGGTGGAGGACAGTGGGAACGGGGTGCTGGGTGATTTAGCGGCCTGTTCTGCTTGTGTAGGAAAGTTTAGACTCACCCGGAATTGGTTCCAAATTAAGACCTCAAGACAGACGTCAAATCCTCAAGGATTTTCTTGGTCACCTCCGAGAACTATTTTTAAACCAGTGAAAAAAAGACGATCTCTAACATGACTCTCATAACCCACAAAAGCTCCAAACTGGATGTATTGACTGAATGAAATGAAAGAACAGATGAAGCTAAGGAATATATGAAGGACAGGTGAAGGCAAAGAAAACCTATACATGGTTCCAAGAATATTCCCCTATCCGCTTTCTATTTGCAAAGTACAACATACAATAAGTAGCTACGGCAAATTTTGCTTAGGACTTGAATGTATGTGTGTGTGTGTGTGCGAGAGAGAGAGAGAGAGAGAGAGAATGTATGTTAGTGTATGTATTTGTTTGTGTGTTTTGTGTGTGTGTGTGTGTGTGTGTGTGTGTGCGCGCGTGAGTATGTGTGTGTGAGTATGTGAGTGTGCGTTTCAAAGAGAGAAAGAGAGAGAGAATGTGTGTGTGTGTGTGTGTGTGTGTGCCGGGGAGACTGTGACAGCAGTGCGGCTGATATTGAAATGAGCTTATTGCAGACACAGGGTTAAGCGCTGCTCTCTCGCTGACGGCTCAAGGTGAATCTAAGCATTTAGTTGGACTCCCCAGCACAGATGCCATCTGTAACAGCTTGCCGCTTCAATTCCTTTTGCTTTTTTTTTCACTTTTTTTCCCCTCCTCCAGGTTCAATAGTTGTCATTTACTTTATGAGCAAATGCACAGTTTCCTACTGGGAATGAAGCCAAATGCTGTACACCAGCCTGCTCCATCCAAAATTCTCCATTTTAACACGCATTGTAATTAAAACAATCTGAAAAAATCTATCATTTTGTACTTCACTAGAACAGGTAGCCAGTAACATTCACATCTATGTTACAAAGGCCGTCAGCATACAATGAGATTGTCAGTAAAGCCAATGACAGCACCAATGAGTGGTGCATGACAAATATGGTAACAAGTCATTGAACAAGTTACTGGAATTTACATGAGAAATGCTGTACGTGCAGTACAGGCCCTTGAGGATGGGATCATTAGTGTTCATTATAATCCACAACTGAGAACAAACTCAATGAACAAACAAACAAATCATAAAATATTTCCTGTTCCTACTCAGAGCTCATCTATGGTACAGAGTCACAATGCCACAGTCCATGTGAAGGATATGAAATGCATGTGTGTGTGTATGTGTGTGTGTGTGTGTGTGTGTGTGTATATATATATGATTATATGAGATTGCATGTGTTGTGTTAGTTGGGCGTGTAAATACTAAACTTCCTGTCTGATTGCCAATAGGAGCTGTTTAAGCTGACAGCATCAGGGCAGAGTAAGATGGAGAATGTAGCCCTGCTGCTTTCAGACAGACCGCAGTGCATCTGCACCGCCTGATTTACCTCAGCACCCACCAACAGACACGGCCTAAACATCAGATCACCCATAGCATTTTCTCTGTAGCGTCTGCCGTGTTCGGTGGCCCTGTGCTCAGACTGGATCACAATGCACACATGCACACGCACACACACGCACACACACACACACACACACACTGTTCTGGAGCTACAATATGAGGAGGGGTTCTGGTGGTATGTGTAAGAGATGAAAGGGAGAGAAGAAGGGGAAAGAGAGAGAGAGAGAGAGAGAGAAAGAAATACAGACAGCAATATTGACAGAGAGCACGTCTGATCCTGGGTCCAGCACTCGAACATTCTGCGGAACAGAAGTGTGTGTGTGTATGTGACAGAGAGAGAGAGAGACAGACAGACAGACCTACTGACATACAGACAGTGAGTTTGTGTGTATCCAATCATATCTCAATATCTTTTGTTGAGTTTCAGGAACAAATACCATTTAGTAAATCCAACACCTAGCAGTCTCATAACAGTATGGCAGTGAACACCATATACAGCTGCAGAGGAGAAGCATGCTGAAAATATGGTAAGTACACTAACCTTACAAAAATAGAATACTCTATCGCTTCATCACAAGTGTTTTAAATATTTATATGAACTTGTAATAAAACCCACTCTAAGGCACAGATGAGCTTTGAGACTATTTGAGAAAGCTACAAAGTGTATGTAACCTTCTGTTCCATTACAGTGCATCAGCTCAGCTTGCATAAACTCTGCGTTTTTAACTGCATCTAATAATGCCCTTTATTAAAGATTTAGAAGAATAACTCTCTAATAGTGCATTGTCATTAATAATAAACAGGTAAGGTAAATAAAGGCATCTAAAGTAAACCAGATTTAAGCCTCTCTTTGAGGTTTTTGTCTTCGGAAAAAAATATATGTATAATAATAATGAAAGAAAGAAAAAAAGAAAATACAGTCCAAGTTTTCAAATATTTTCAATACAACCTGTTTAATAAGTGATCAGTTTCTGAGACAGTCAGGTCAGAAACATTTCTCTTCACGTCTACGAATCAAAACATACCCCTGTGAAATATCTGTCAATGCGTTATTGCCATTCTAGTTAGATAAGACATGACAGTAATCTGAATCACGATATCAGAAGATCCACATCATCATACAGCACACTCCAACCATTAACAACAAACTTCCACCTACCACAGAACTACACACAACACACAGTGTTCAGAGTGATTGGATTTCCAAATACCGTCTTTACTGTGTTTTATGGTGCTATAATTATTAACATTTGCCTTTTCCAAACAGCCCTTATGAAGTACAATAAGTCAATAACTCAAACCAAATAGCTTTACAGGCAATGAAGGTAATTTTACAAACACCTCAAACAATTATTGATACTTCCCTTCCTATGAACCACGCGTGAGAAGTGGAAGAACAGGAGAGTTAGAGGAGAGTCCCTTCACCATATTTCCACTGTTCAGCAGTAGCTCTCAACAATAACCAGAGGGTCAGAAAGGTCCCTGATTCATGTAAGGGTAACACACCATTACACACGTACTGTGTCAGTCCAAATGACACACACGCACACACACACACACACAAAGACTATAACTATCTCAGTCCCTTCCACTCTTCTTCATTGCATACGTGCAAAGTCAAACGCTTATCAAATCCAGTGGGTCAGACAAGTTTTTACGACCAAAGTCTCCAAAGAAGGGAGGAAATGAGAGAGAGATACAGACAGAATAAACTCAGTGGGACCACAAAAAATCCACTCCTGCCATGGTTTGGAGAATTCATTCAGTTCCCTCAGGAATCTCATCCACAAGTACAAAACTGTCAAACTGGGACAATGTCTCCAACTCCAGAGAGAGAGAGAGAGAGAGAGAGAAAGAGAGGGGGGAGAGAGAGACAGAGAGAGAGGGAGAAGAAGAGAGAGAGAAAGAGAGAGAGAGAAAGAGGAAAAGAAAGTCTGATGGAGCAAGGAAAGATAAAAAAGGAGGGAGAGAAGGAGAGAGTGAGAGAGATTTGACAGCTTTCACAGGCAGTATTTGTGCTTTTTTTTTACTATTCTGTGTGAAATCTTAAAATGTTGCTCAGCAGCTCCACATAAAGGCCAGCTTCTTCATTCTGTCTTAACATCACCAGGAACCCAGTGGCTGTGTGCCACTGGCCACTGTTTCTCTCTCTCTCTCCCCCTCTTTCTCATTCTCTCTCTTTCTCCCCCTCTTTCTCATTCTCTCTCTCTCTCTCTCTCTCTTTCTCTCTCTCGGCCTGTCTCTCTCTCTCTCTCCCTCTCCCTCTCTCCCCCCCCCCCTCTTTCTCACTCTCTCTCGGTCTCTCTCTCTCTCTCTCTCGGTCTCCCTCTCTCTCTGTACAGTGGAGAGTAATGTTCCAGACAGCCAGGAGTCAGCTATTGTGATTTGGCTGTGTGTGACAAGCAAATGAGGCTTTACATTAAAACTGAAATAAAAGATCATCTCATTACTCATGTTGTTTTACAGTTTGGTTAATTACAGGATAATTACCTGGTAATAATTCGCAATGATGAGTAAGCACAAGTTCCGATAGAAAAAAAAAAAAAAAGCACCCATAATTTGCATATTTTAATCACATTTTAAGGTGTTAGTCAAATAATAAATGCTTATGTGTGTTTATGATCAAGACAAAGATGTATAATCACATTGGAAATTCTGCTCCAGTTCCTGATCTTAATAACTTCTCTGGCGCCTTTCGTGCCCAGGCCTGTCAGGCCCTGGTGTGGCTCCAGTAGGGGAGGGGTGACAGTCTAGCTTTCATGTTTAATTCTGAAAGATTTCACATCATCAGAGACCAGGCGCTGCAAGCCACAAGGCCATTGCCAAGCCAGCCTGTATTTTATGTCAACGCGACAGGCTGTGTACATACAGAGATGCACCATGGGAACATTATGATCTGTGTGTGCGCGCACACGCGTGTGTGTGAGTGTGTGTGTGTGAGTGTGATTTTGTGGAAAAACCTGAGGGTTTTTTTTCCATTTCATTCAAACAAAACATTAAAGGAATTTCTCTGCCTCTATTCATTATTATTATTGTTGTTGTTGTTGTTGTTGTTTTTGTTGTCATTATTATTATTATTACTATTTTTAGTGACTACTAAGTGTAGACCAAAATAGTTCTGATTATTTTCCTAAAACTGTCTCACTCATTATCTCAGAGCCAGTTATGGACTCTTGTAGTCTGCAAATCTGCATGAATCTGAGTGAAAGTCTTGAGCACACTAAACAAACTGACTAAAATTAGCAGGAAACAGCTGAGTCATTCCTTAACTTCCAGATCAAATACTTCCCTCACATGAAATCCTTCCCTCACCCTCTCTCTCTCTATCTCTCTCTCACTCCCCCCCCCCCCTCTTAAAAACCTTACATCATTCTACCAACCATGAGAAAACAAATAAAACACGATGCCTTGTCGAAAAAGATGTAACTAGGAATGCAATTGTTTGACACACACTCCAGATAATGAAGTCTCCACAACATTGCAATGCTGAAGGAATGAACTTAAATTCACCCCTATATAAGTAAAGCGTTGAGTCAGCTATAAACAGTCCACACAGCAAACTGGACAGGACCTTTCAGTGCATTTTCCACATCATGAGCTAAAACATGAAAGGTGAAACAAGGCGAGATGCTATCAGGGATTCCACTGGCCTGCGTTCGCTCGTATCACATTATGTCAAATCATCTTCTGAGCCAAATCTATGGTTTTTGAGTTCTGTGTGGGAGAGATCACAGATATCTGATGATGTTTCTGCAGGGTTCTGCATGTAGTGAAAAATGGACATATTTGATTGGTCAAAGGTGCTGAATGGCATTCCACACACAGAATAATAAATTCTGGAGGAGAGTCACCTGTTGGACTTGTATTTATCTTGAAATGGATCAGTATTAGGGAGGTGAGTCACTTTGACTGAGCTTGAGAGGGTGGGGGGGGGGGGGGGGGGGGGGGGGGGGCTCACAGCTGCCAACCTTGCTAGGGAGTAGTTACAAAAAGAGGATGTGGACACAGAACAGAATGTTGGATAGTTGCTACACTGACCCCATCTAAAACTAAGCCTTTGTTTTGGCTACAGCAAAAGCAGTCATTTGGAGGTGCAGGGCATTTGGAGGTGCAGTAACATGGCAGTGTTCACCGGGAGAGACGTTACACTTAAAACGAGGCCCCTTTGGCTTGTACAGTGAGGGTTTTATCAAGGTACTTGTCAACCTGCCCAAAAGAGAAACTCACACTAGCCAAGATAGGGAAGGAGGGGTGTGGAGTAGAGTTTGGGAGAAGGGGTGGGGGTGTGTGTGTGTGTCGAGGGGGGGGGGGGGGGGTGTAAAGGTTGGGGAAGTGAGGGCATTATCTTGATGAAGCTGTGATCGATACAGTCAGTGTAAGCCAATGGAATACTGATATCATCTCTTTTAATTGAGATTATACTGTGCAAGTTCAATCACGTGCCCATCCAATTTCAGAGTTGGCACGGCTGTCTCCCCAGTTAACTCCTCATAGATGCAATCATTTACTGGGGATTTTCCACCTTGGTGACCGGGCAGCCAATCAGAAAAGCCCGACCCTGCACATTTGGGAGGAAAAGAAGCTTCCTATTGGACGTGGCTTACTTTTTTTCTTTTTGGAGAAGAGGGAAGATCTTGCGTTTTCTTGTCTTTTTTTTTCTTTCAGTGCATACATACCTCCTTTTCTACATATTTTCTTGCCGGGTTTCCTGGCACATTCCTTGGATATTCTTTTTACTGCAAAATGAATAGAAGACTAAAAAATAACATGGAGCTCCATTACAGAGGGGAGGAGCATGCAACAGCGCTATCTGACTGAAACGAAGGAAGGGGGGAGGGGTTAACATAAGAGAGTTGTTCTCACTGTCTTCATCATCATCATCATCATCATTACTGTATGAGATTCCCCCTTTCTGAGCTGAAAATTATTGTGCCTGCACACGCAATGGACAAGATGATGAATCGCTGGCAGTAAAGGGTAGAGGGCTGGGGTGAGGGGGTGGGGTGGGGGGGGTAGAGAGAGGACCGGACTCACCCAAAAAATCAAATGATGTGCTGAGGGGCACGGGTGGACGTGAATGTGCACAGGGGAAGGGGGGAGGAAGGGGTGTAAGATTAGGAGACAGATGAACAGCCACCACTCGCTCACACAACACAACCATTCGCACGCACGCACACACACACACACACGCACACACACAGACTCACAAGAGTTTGCGTAAAAGCAGCGGCATGCACATGCAGAGAAGTCATGCTTTTTTTTACTCCACACACCACTCAGCACAGAACATCTAAGAGGAAATAAACTGAACAGACGAGAGACGTGACAGGACATGTTTTTTGAGGAGGGGTTGGGGTGGGGGGGTCTGTCTGTCCCTGCCGTGGCACTCACCATCCTCCGTGGGCACATAAATGTTGAGAAAAAGACAGTCCTCGCTCTGGTCCTGCACATAGGTAGAGACGATCTCCAGGCTGTTGGTGAACCACACGGGCAACATGACGTCAGGCAGTCTGCCCTCCATAATGGTCTGAGGGCAGACAGGGCCGAACTGGGTGGCGTTACGCACGTCTGGCCAAGACACCGGGGGCTCGGGGGGCTGAAACCGTCGTTCACCAGTAGGGGGCGCCGCGTAGGGCACGCCAAGAAATTGGATGACGGGCCCCAGAATTTCATTGTTGAGTTCCTTCTTGAAGCCCCTCAGTTTCCCGTAGGTGGTGGTTACCACCGGGTCCATCTCGTCCAGTTTCTGCGAGGCAGCTAGCAGAGCTTGCGAAGCTAATCCCAGTATCCACAGCACAAAGGGCAAGTCCAGACTCGCTCCAAGGTTTAACCGCAGCCTCATGGCCCTCCAGGGGGCACCGTCGAGTCGGCAAGGCCTCAAAAACCACAACATGCTCCCCTCCTACTCGGCTATGCCGCCACCGCCGCCGATGCCGCCAAAAAGCAGCAAGTGCGTGAAAATCTCCAGGTAACCCGCTAACTGCAGGCAACGTTAATTTATATCCACTCGCAGGAACGCCGCGATCAAAGGCCGGTTAGCAGGTCTTCCAAACGTGTTGCTGTCGAAACTCTCAAAGGCTCTTCGCATGGCAAGTATTCCCAAATCAATTCCGCAAGAAGCCCGGGCAACATCGTCAAACCGGCGACTACTCATCGGGTTGCATCCAATCGACAAATCGGTTCTCCATCCTGCCTAAGTGGGGAGGGAGGCCATTTGCGACGGGTTGTGCACAGATAAATCAAATCCAGTCCAGCTACGGGTCTATATCCTGAAAGAAATAATATAAAAAAAAAATCATTAGCAGAGAGGTGGTGGCAGATGGGAGAGTGGAACTTTATTGGCTGTTACAACCCCGCGCCGTCGCTATCAACTACAAAGTTCTAGAATCACAGCCACGGAAATGACACAGCATCTATCAAACCCTGCCAATAGAAGAGTCTGCGTTAAGGTAATGACCTAGCCCAAAGCAGGAGGTAAAAATTCAAGACAGCTTGTCTCACAGAGATGAAGGAATATTGCATAGCACTGTGACACAATATAAGATATTCCATATACCTGCCATAAGACACCGGGAATTGTGAATGTGCTGAAGAGCAATAGAAATAACATTCAGTGCATTCGCATCTCCCCACACAAGGTGACCTATACAACGTAATTCCATGGCAGAGTGACACAAATTAGAGCGATGCTAAGGAAATATAACTAGTTGCATACAAAAAAAAAAATGTTTGTTGTTCTCTCAGCATTGGAAAAACATTTTTTTTCATACATCCAAACTACTATACATACATCCAATCTACTTTTTCAACTACAGTGATCTGATGGAACTTTTCAACCTTGCATGCATATTCCAGCTATATTTGGATCCTCTACAGAAAACAAGTCTTAATGAGGGATAGAGTACATTTATAACTGCGGGCTAGGCTCCCCCAATGGACACACTGATGGGCGGATTCAGACCAGGCTTTCATTTAGCTCAGTAAATGAACAAACTGCCAGAATCGAAAACGACGGAGGTGAAGTCACACCTCCCTCTGCTCCATCACCACCACCAGCACACACAATGGGACGCATGTCCTGAATATTACTGTAATGCCACACAGACGCGCGCGCGCACACACACACACACACACACACACACACACACACACACAGAAACTCCATTCCTGGGGCTTCCAAACAGGCAGAGCATTCAGGCCTCTGTAAAGGAGGCATTAACATTTCCGGCACTGATGCCATACCAAGTGCGCACGCGTGCGCACACACACACAGAGAGGGAAAAGAAAGAGAGAGACAGAGAGAGAGAGAGAGAGAGAGAGAGGCAACTACATTGAAACACAGACAAAGATGAATTGGATGAATAGAACTCAAGACTGGAGGAAATGACCCTTTTGCCACACTCAATTAATGAGGCCCAGAATTCAGTTTAGGTCCTCGGAGGTCACTTTTTTTTACAGTCAAAAACATGTGGTGCCATTGTCGAGATACAATGTCTTTCTGCGGCTGGCCATTTTACTTGAAGCCATTTTCACTTTGACGTCACACCAGCTATTTCGAAGGTCTTGACAAGACAAATTGACTAAACCTCGCACGAAGGTCTTTCTTCAGTTCTCAGTCCGTTTATTCCCAATCATTTAATTTATCTCCAACTTAATAAACAATCAAACTTTGGCCCGGTCTTTCGCTTTTGCCCGAGTTCATATTTCAGAGCAAATTGTGTCTATTGACAGGAGCATACAAATGATATGCACCCAAACAAATGCAAAGCAGCCCGCGCTCTCAAATAATTAGGCAAACAGATAAACAGAGGCATGAAATGAAAAATCCACTGCATTGATTGTGCACAGTATTGTTAATGAGACCATAAAACTGCAGAGAGATTTTACAATAGGGGGGAGAGAAAAAAACTGCACATGAGACCCAACCTTTCCACCATGTCGGGCAGACAAGCCAAATATTTAAACGTTCGACAAACAGCAAACCAAATATTTTTTTGTGACGGGCATAAATATGCGGCACCCGATAGCGCAGCACATTGCAGGAGAAGAGAAAGTAATAAAACTTAGTTTTGTTCCCTGCATCTTTGGATTTAACCTGAATCTAATGGCCTAAACTCAGAAAAAAAAAAAAAAAAAACACCTTCAAGCAAAAGATCTTCGTCCAATGATCTGACTAACAGGTGGTGACCCTGAGCCGAAGATCAAATCCCACGGTATCATCTATTTACATGGAACTTTTATCTGCTTGATGTTTTCAGCTGAAAAACCATCCTCTTTAATCTAGGGTGAAACAGCACAGTCTGGTGCTACCCAGTCAGTGCTCACTTTAATCTCCACATAAGGAAGTGACATTCCTCTCTAGCAACTTCTCCAAATAAGGACAGACAGGTTCACCATTCTGCCTTTATTTGAATGTTTTTCTCCCTTCAGGGTGATTAAGCCCTTCCAGGTGTTGAAACTAAATTTCACACGTGGACAGCATATTCATTTCACAAATCTTCCGGAAATCCCTCCTGCTTAAGAATCCCAGCGTAATAAGCTCAACGGATCAAGCGTGGAGGGTTTGTCTGCGAAACCGGTCTTTGCCACGATTTGGCCTGTTGATTTTCTCATCCCCAGATCCTGCGTATGTCTCGGAGTTTTGCCCTGTTTATTTTGTTTGCTAGTTTATTAAGCCTGTTTCTCAGAAAAGCAGGTTTTCCTCTGAAAGATTTAGATACTCGCAGACATTAGATCAGATCTGGAGTGGCTTATTCTCCATAAGCATTCCCACACGACAAGAGTCGCAGACGTTACGAGAGCCATTTAACACCCCATAACATGACAGTGAAACTCCTCTTTGTGATTGAAGCTAACATTTTTGCACAGTTACTGTGATTTTGACACTGACATCAAGGACCTCTACGCAGTAAGTAAAGTACATAAATCTCTGATCTAATGCAAAGTAAAAGGAAGTAAGGAGAGATTAACCATGCAAAAGAACTTTTAATGAAGTTCACCGCACTTCTTCCACAGAAGAGTATAGTAGAAGGTCCTTGATTATACCAAGGTTCAGTCTGGGAAAACAAACGGCCTATTATTTTCACCCGAGCTGTCAGAAGCCGGAGAACATAGAACACAAAAGGGAGTTATTGCGGCAGTCAGTCAAAAAGACCAAACATTCCATCACGACGCGGTTTAGCGCCAGCGCTAGCTCCCCCTGACCTTAATGCTCTCATTTCACCTCCAATAAGGCTTTGGGGAAATTTATTGGCCAAGGAGCTTATATGACTATTTCTGCTGAAATGCTTAGCTTGCAGCCCGGACGGTTCGAGGGAATGTGATTTGGGGGAGACTTCACAGTTTGACGGGCCGCCCGAACCGGCGAATTAGAGAGTGCCGGTGGAGGCTTTCCCATCGGGCTCATTAAAAATTGAACAGCATTTGTGTAAAGAGGGAAATTAGGGTGGTATCGTTGGTCCCTTGAAGCTGCCAATTATGCTTCAGGGACTGCTTTAACAAGAAACGACTTTTTTGTATTCCGGAACTCCGGAAAGGAAGTGAGAGGAGTAGTTTGAAGTGTCCTGTTGACAGTACGCATGGAAGCAATATCCACAAAATTATGAGGAGGCAGTCCAAATCAAAATGACTGTAATCAAACCTCAGCAACAACTGCCACCATAAACATATTAACCAGAGCAACCCCATCGTCGCTAGCACCAAATACAGCAGGAACATAAAGAAGATAACTTTATTTAAAAGAAACAACATGTGAATGAGGAAGAGAGAAGATGAAGTAAGGGGAAAATATTCTGTAATGCCCAGCATCATTATCATCTGGATCCTCACTGATGACAGCTTAGATACACCTGTCAGTTCACTTCAGCTTAGGGCTCAAAACCACCGTGACATGCGCTGGGTTCAAATAAAGGCTGTTGACAGTCTGCGCACACACACTCACACACTCACACACACACTTAAATATAGTTCACACGTAGCACCTGCAGTGGCTCACGCCTGCTGTAAATCAGGAGAGCGTGACGGTCGGTGTGGAGATGAATTATTCATCTGACCCCATTCCCAATGGCTGCCGGGCCCTCATGAGTGTCCAATGCACACCTCTCCTCTGTCAATTTACAGAACTTTTCTACCTCCCCACGCCCAAACCAACTACTCGACTACGTCTAAAAGTATAAAACTACACCCAAACCAACAGCCTAACTGCATACAAAACTACACCAAAACCAACTACATCACCATATTCAAATCTACTTCACAACTACATCCAAACCAACTATAAAACTACACTCCAAACAACCATTCAACTACACCCAAATGAACCAAGAGACAAATCATACTGCAGCAACTACGCTTGAAGGAACTACACACTTACATTTAATAAACTATACAGTTACATTCCAAATAAAACTAAACAAATACACCTCAGGTTAACTACAAACTCAAATCAAGTACAGTTACTCTCCAAAGAGTTATGGAACTACACCCAAATCAAATACATGACTACACTCTAAATCAACTGTACAACTACATCGCAAACAACTATACAGCTGCATTTCAAACTACATAACTACACCCAACACGTCTACACAGATGCATACCCACGTGCAAACAAAATTCTTACCAAAACTCAACTATATCAACTACTCCCAAACACAGCTACATAACCACGTTGAAAACAACAATTAATAAGAAATTTTAAAAACCACAGCAGCTGTAGCTAACTCGCTGCTGCTGCATTGTCAGACCATAATAATCTCAGGAGTAAACGCTGTCCATAAATCCCAGGAGCTCAACTCCCTCCAGGTCGTGCATAAATAAGAGGGAGAGTTAAAAAAAAAAAAAAAAAAAAAAACTGTTCTACAGCTTTGGCTGTGTGGGAGGTCATCCATGTTTTTTCATTCCAATTCATTTCACCTGGCTGCCATCTTGTGACATTTGCTCTGAGAGGTCAGCAGCAAAGCACTATGTTGGCGTGGAAACCAGAGAGCTTTGTCAACAGCTCCAGCTCTCTACCAATGAGATCGCTCCGGGGAGAGAACGCCGCCTCCCACTCATTCTCTGCAAGGCTTGGAGACCAGGCATAAGTACAGGGGTGCGTGGGAACTGTGTTACCATGCATTTGGAAAATAATAAACAGCATGATTAGATTATATTAACACTAATGCATGCTCGGGTGAGGGGAATGAGGGTGTGTGTTGGGGGGGGGGGGGGGGCGGGGGTGCTCTTAAGTCCGCCTCTTGCGAGGTAAACAAGACTTTCAGCCCCAAACTCCATCCTTCCCTGAAGACAACTCCAGTCAGGGAAGCGGGAGCCCCATTTAAACTGACATCAAAGCCATAATTAGTTTGTTAGTTACTAGGGAGTTCACAGGAGGCTTGAATGCCCTGCGGGGCCAAGCTTGTTAACTAGTGAGAAGGTTAAGCATACACCCTGCTGCCTCTCTGAGACATACAGATGGATTTGTGGATTTGCAAAAGCCTACATGGTCATTCTCATGCTAAAACACGGGAGGAAGAAGCAACACTGCTCTCTCATCTTTAGATGTTTTCCTGAACACAGCATCCCACACGAGAGAGAGAGAGAGAGAGAGAGAGAGAGAGAGAGAGACTATGTTTACCCATACAGTGTAAGTACGCAGTAGTGCAACAGAGCACAACCCTTGGAGAACGTTGCAACCACATATGGGGCAGTGTGTCTCTCTCTTTCATTCAGTCTGTTTGGTGAGACATCGGACGAAAAAAGACAAGCTAAAGAAGAACTCAAACATCTTAAGGAAAAAAAAAAAACCTACCAGGCATGTCAATGTAAAAAGCAGAAGCAGTTCAAACACTGATATGTCATAAACAATGATAATACGTTTACGACGGTAACGTAACATCCTTCTCCCATCTGCTGTGTGCTGTCTGACAGATCTCTTGCCCCGCTCAAGCGTGCAGACGAGTGTGACAGTCCAATCCACGCTGGACAGGAGGTAGAGTAAAGGTAAAGTACCTTTGCTCTCTCTCTCTCTCTTTCTCCCTCTCTTTCTCACACACCTCCTAAGCGGCGGGAAGCTGATCGATCTACCTCATGCACCGATCAAGAAGAGGAAAGTGGAATTTTGACAGCTGCCATGACACAGAAGGGACAGAAGAGGCAAAAGCAATCGCTGTTTCTACTCCTACTCTTCCTCAGGGAACAATACCCTTCCACATACACACACACACACGCACGCACACACACACACACACACACACATACACACACACACACACACACAGACAGTTTACCTTCATCTAGTACTCCTCTACCTCCTATCCACCTATCTCTTCGAACACAACCTTCACTAAGTGTCTTTTCTTGAAAGATAAAAATAACATTTCCTTCAAAAAGAGGCTGATTATAATGGAGAGACTGAAAACAAGATATGGAAACATAATGACCAGCGCTCTATTGAAGGAGAGAGCTAGGATCAGACACAAGGTGAGGGTCAAGTTGTATTGGACAGCTGTATCAGGCTCTGGAGAGTATCTGACCTAAAAGATATGCCTCACACTTACAGTCTACTTCAACCATGATGAAAGCTTCCCCGCTCCAGAAGATGAAACAGTTGATAATCTCCTGTGAGAAAGAAACTTTCTGGTGGAGTTCAAGCACAGTCATGAACTCCACTGGTATCCACTCAGAACAGAACAGTGAAAACTTGTTTATCTCGTAATGACTGTGCATCTCTGGAGCACTTGAGGGCCTGTAGCCTGATTCAGACAGACAGACAGACAGACAGACAGACAGACAGACAGACAGATAGATAGATAGATAGATAGATAGATAGATAGATAGATTGATTGATTGACTGATGGACTGATGGATTTATTAAAAAGAACAGTGCCTAATACACTATAATAAAGATTACAGAAAGTGATCAAGAATGATTAACAAGGATTAGGTCTGCATGAATGCATCATTCCTATTGCTTAAATTCTACACTGAATAGTTCATGGAATAAGGATTTTTAGTAATTAATGCTACACAAGATAAGCCAGTTTAAGATCAGTAAAAATGAATAAACACCTAAAAAAAAAGAAAAATAAGATTTTCAGCGCTCCACAAATTAATTTACACAACGTATATAATCACATATGGGCCACCTGACACACTGTAATTTGCACGCAAGCACGGCTACAGTATGATACAGAGGCTGGGGATGAAAAGCAGGGCCAGAAGAGCTCTAAGTTGAGAAAATATAGCTGGAAGGCAGTGGACAACTACTGTGCAGAAAACAGAAGACCTAGCAAATGAAAGGGTTACCCCAAAAACTCCAAACGCTTCCAGGTAGCCCACCCGCTAAGCGTTTCATCATCAAATGTCCATGACAAATCCTCAAGCACTGAAGCCTAAACACAAGCAAATAAAAAAAAAGAAATAAATAAATAAAAAAAGCTGAA
Source organism: Chanos chanos (assembly GCF_902362185.1). Lineage (NCBI taxonomy): Eukaryota > Metazoa > Chordata > Actinopteri > Gonorynchiformes > Chanidae > Chanos > Chanos chanos. Next base: position 17,901,123 of record NC_044508.1, on the reverse strand, counting down.
CGGTTTTCAAAGGGCAACCAGCGTTGCTTAGCTTCCTCCTGCTACGTAAGCTATGGGTGGATGATTAGAGCAAAATAATCACTTTCTGTCTACAGAAAAGAGATGAAACATGCAGCAAACAACCATGCAAAGCTTTGTTCCTGATCACATAAAACACAGATAAATGAAGCACTTACGAGACAGCTGGTAGATAGGCCCTAACTGAGGTATAAGATACTAAAGCAACAATGCCCGCAGCCCAAGTTATCAGTTAGTCCAAATCCATAAACCACATCTGCTACTTTGATAGGTGCGTGGATTTCAGAAACAACTTACTGTTAACACTCAATCAAAACACAATCTTTAAATAGGACTCCTATAAAAGAAGAAGAAAAAATAATGAAGGAATGTCTTTTGCCGAGTTCTCCTCAGATCAGACAAAATGCTTTTCTACTCTCAGGAAGAGAGACTCGTGGATACTTGAGGCGACCGCCTAGACAAGAAATGACAAAAATAAAAAAGCTAGGAAACCAGGATGTCTCGTCAAAGCATTCCTATTACAGAGAGAAAAAAACTGAAGCCATCTCTTTTAACAGAGCTGTTCTTTGTTGTAATAATGACCAGGTTTCTCTGAGTGCTACTTGGAAATGGGCATTTGGAATACTGACATCCTCATCAAAACAATCTTCAGCCTTCTTCACTGAAGAGTCACACAACCCAATTTTTACAAAGGTCATTCCAATTATTCATGTGCTGAGATTTACCATTCTAAACAATGATATTTAGTTGAAGTTCTTCTCTAAAGTGTGCTTAGAGAGTACGTTTGAGGACGCTCAGTTTCAGGGTACTATGCAATCTTGTCACATAGCAACCCCTCAGCACTTACGTTTAAAACTAAGGCCACACTCAATTTAGAAAATTGCGGTGCAAGACTTAGACCACTTAATACCGCATTACAAATAAAACAGCACTGCATCCAGATAGGGAAAACAATAGGCAATTAATCATTCAGTCATTTGGTTGTTAAAATGGCCAAACAAAGCACTTCAGTTGTGCCACAGGTACAGACTTAGCGTCAACCGGTAAAACGGGGAGATATTCAAATGAGTAATGGCAGGTAGCGCTACTAAATCTTTGAACAACACGCTTGACAACAAGACAAATGGGCCAGATGATGCGTGGTGAAACATTAAGTCTAAACATCGACGTTTTTGTTTTGGAACAAAGGTAAATGTCATCGAAACTCATTTGTCATTTGTCCATTGGGCCTTGTATAATGTAATAGGTCGCTTTGCTAATAGGTCGGCCTACAGTGACTCGAATTACCTCTCCGACATCACAACGAAGGACAAGGCCTAGGCTCATTTTATAATCTGAGGTTTAACCGCTGGAAGAATCACACATACAGAAATTAACAGAATTTAATGTACCAATAGACCTGAAACAATATCACACAGCTGAGTCAACGGTCCTATTATTAATGAACTAGCTCCCTCCCCTGTACAGAATTGGTACCTGGATTTCGGACATGGAGACAGAAGGGCATATTATATTTTAACCCCCTGCTCGTCGACTTGGAAATTTAAGACAGACAGGATCCTAGTCGGATGCGGTGTTAATGCGTTGTTGCCTGGTGGGAAAGCACGATTTAATAACCACCTCTCAGTCTCAGTTTCAAAGATGCGGTCATATCTTTTGGGTCGTCTCTAAGTGAGAATACTAGAGTTTTTGAGATGTCATGATTAATTAAACCATCTTTCGAATGACACACAACTATGGAGACATTTGAATTTTTGAATATTGTTTTGCGCATTAAATCGGGACTCTGGGCCGTTCAAACATTCAAAACTCTGGGCGTTCAAACTAACGCTGTGTTTCTCTTGGACAAAGAATATGTATATATTTGCAATTCGCTCCAAAGCTTAATATCTGGTAGAGTACTTGAGTATAGGCTACGAGTTGATTTAGCCTGCATTTCAAAATGCAGTTGGCGTTTAAAATGTGCACCATCCCATGAATGACGAGTTGTTGGAGCCTGAGACACTCAAAGAACCGGCAATACCTTGCATGCTCCGCGCAGGCAGTGCGACTAAAGCGCACAAAACCCGCATTTATCTCTGTCTGCGATGATTAATTTAAAATGATCTCTCTCACAAAATCATTTATCCTACTTGTAATCACGACCATATTGAGAACGCACTATCTATGACAGCGAATTTAGACTTATTGAAAACAAACCAAAAAAAAAAAGGAAAACAAAAAGGGAAATAAATACGAATAGCCTTCTTGATGGGCAGACTACGTGCTTCACAAACCAAAAGAAGGCGCCCATTTAGGTTGGCTCCTGAACATTCCTATTCAAATCTAGTTTCGGGGCTTCATTACGAATCTATTAATATTAGCCCAAGTAATCTGTCAGATTAATATTCATTATGGCTGGTAAAATTTGACTCCCGCACATGAAATGAGAACACTTTACCAAAACAATTAGCATAGGTACAAATCAGCCTACAGCAGTAATGTACAGGACCGCTGGCAATGGCAGGCTAGAGTGGGCTGCAGGTGTTATTAAATGGAAGATGATTTAAGCTCCCCGATTCGCACAACAAATGGAACAAACCAACCGTCATTAACTGCATTTTTAACAAAAGTGGGCTGCCTGATTTCACAAAAGCCCCATTAAACAGATTTCTTCCATGCATCATAATAAGCAAATATGGGTCAAATAACACACGCAGTACAGAAAATCAAACCCTGACTGTTTTGCGTGTTTTCTGCTTGTGTTAGTTCTTGTCGAAATTCCTGAACCCTTTTCTCCTTTGCACGAATTTAACGAACGCACAATACGCAAGTTTAAGGAGTAGATCTACTTGGCTCCCTAGTTTTCCATGCCCCCCACCTCCAGCACCCCCCCGCCCCCCCCCCCTAAAAAATTACAAATATTGCTATACAGATTCATGCAACGAGTGAGGAACAGCGAGGATGTATGCCATGAAAATAAAAAACGGTACGTGAATAGCTTGATTCATATATTTACCATGAAGCCGTATCCCCAATACTGGTCACCTCAGACAATTTTCCTCTTTGCCATGCCCGGGATTTTCGGAGGAGTGCATTTCTTATCTGTCATCTCGAGTTAAAAAAAATAAATAAAAAGAAAGAAACAGACGAAAGAAAGACAGAAAAATCCAAAACAGAGGGAACGCCAGCCAGCAGAGGAAATTGACTTAAGTTACCAGCTCGTCACAATTCAGTCCAACTATCTCGCAGAGTAAAATGTAGCTAATCTTATTTTCCTCGCGTGGATGCAATTAAAGACAGGAGTTAATCCACACTGTTTCTTCTCGTTAGAAAAAAGATCCAGACACAATTCCTCCCGTTTTTCAACGCCATTAAGGGCAAAAAAGAACTGAATTGGTTTTTTTATCCGCTCCTGTTCATTCTGGGTGCACGGCTTGATAAGATGCCGATATCTTCGCTTGTCCCTCGTACAGAGAGGATGAACTATGGTGAGCTGTTCAAAAATGGAGCAAAGATACACCTAGCGGTCCTCTATGGAACTTCATCGTTTCAGTTGGTTTTTCTTTTTAAAGAAACATGTAACATGCAGGACGAGTACCAAAGTGACTAAACTCTGACTGTAACATGCTGCAAAGTGTGTCAAGAACACAGACGCTGAAATATATCACATACATTATCGTAATCTTTAACCGACTGTCTTATAAGCAATGGAAACGTACTGTATGCGCATCGTTTTGCTATCCAGCTGTGGATAATTACGAGTTTCATTTATTGTTTAATTTTCTATAAAGCCAGTCATCATTCATACATATTTAAAAATTAGTACAGCCATATGCTCTGCATATATTTCAGTAGCTTTCTCAATGGCTAAATAGGAAAGCTAAGTAAAGAGGAAGAGAGGGGCACCCCGTGTTAATGCTATAATATTTAACAGTTGAGTGATCTGTTTTGGCCACCTGAGAGATTATCTTTGGGCCTGTACATACCCAGCAACACGTTACTGTGACAGAAAGACTCAGAGGATCAAAAGAATAACAGTGTGTTTGCATGTGTAAATGAAAAGGGAGAACGAATCCCAGCACTCTGTTTCAAATGTCAGCATAAAGCACACAGGGAAACACATTTGGTATTTACAACCCCAAACTTTTTTGTCGTTGCTGTTGATAAAATTTAAACCTTCAGAGGTAATAAATATGTAAAGATGCCTTTTCGGAACTAATCAGAGAATAATCATTTCAATGAAGCCAGCAAAAAGGTCAAATCATGTTTTGCAGTATGTCAGGCTCCCTTTTTAACACACCTGAGACTAACGGAAGTGATTTTCTTACAGATAAACAGAGGGACTCGCGGCATCTCAGAGCAGATTTTTTCTGAGGACGACACAAATATGAAAAGGATACACTGGATAAATACAGACAAGTCAATAATGTATCTGAGAACAAGCTCTCTTTGAGAATATCTGCTTGTTTTCACAATGATTTCAGGAACAAACCAGAATGTAAACAATTGAACACACCCAGAGATTAAAACCGCAAACAGGTTTAAACACAATGACACAGATCTTTAGTCTCAGCGTTTGGTCTTTTTTGGGGGGCGGGGGTGGGGGGAGGGGTCCTAAAATTTCACAAACTGAAAAAAAGGCTGTGTTTTTGTATTTTTGTTTGTTTTCTTCTTTTCTTTTCTTTTTTTTTCGTAAGTCAGAAAATCCCAAGCAACCTTCGCCATCATGATGTCAACAGAAGGTCTTCCTCTTATATAAGGAAGGTTGGCTTTTATCGCTGCCATTACGGTTCCATTATGCATGAACAGGTATCACCATATGTACAAACCAGTGCATTTCCATTAAAAAAACCACACTGTCACTATGACTGCTTACGTGGTCCCAGTACAGGCTTATCTCTGGTCTTTCATATCAGCCAATTTACCATATGCTTTCTAGAGAGCTAAGATAAGTCTTTCTCTGATTTGTTTTTAAAAATTCCCCAATAGCGGTTTGGCCTTTCCTCATCTTTTATCCTGCCTTCTATCATTTCATAAATGTTGTATATTTTAATTGACATGTTCAATTTGGGCCGGACAGTGGACAGGCAGATGAGCCGCTGAAGGTTCTTAATGTACTTTTCACATTATTGCATTGTAGTCATTAGGGAGAGGAGTAATGGTATGATTCATTCCATCTCTCCGATTGTAAAAGCTACACGATGCCAGTGGATACACTGATGGCAGCTTAGCAGTTTATCAGCAATGCTCATATCTGTAAGGTACTGCAAACAATGGCAGCGATACCATTTATTCTTTCTTCTGTCAGAGCTCTTGTAGCTGAAGATCATTCCAGAAGCCATATCCCTATGGCAGGCCAGCCAGTGACTGCTACTCGAAGGCTCCAGATGACTAGCCAGACTTCAGTCATTGAGATCACTGTTCGCAGACCATGTAACTGTGCATGCTGGCTGGGTCTTCTAAGAATCCAACTCACTGCCAAGCGTCTGTCCATATGCCACTCAAAAGGGGAGACAGGCACTACGCAAACCGTTCGTTTTCGGAGCGTGGTGTCGGGCAAACGTGCGAGCAGATGTTCAGGGAGCTGCGGAGAGGCTTGGGACAAAAGGCTACGCCACACGCTGGTGTTGCCTCAGGTGGAATTTGCTGTGCCATGGCAGGCAGGCACACAAGCACGCAGGCAGACGCTGGTATGACACCCCCCCCCCCCCCCCCCCCCCCCCCCCCCCCCCCCAAAAAAAAAAACCCAGTGGCTGAAAAAGAGGATGATGCACCCCATTCTGGACTCCCAAGGGTGCCCTGTGATGTGAAAGATTCTCCTTTCTTCTCTCCCTCCTTCCGTTTCTCCCTCATTCCCAACCCATCCCCTATTCACCCACTGTTAGTTTCCTTCCAGCATACCTTCCAGTCCATGTGCGTGCATATGTGTGTGACCGAGTGAGAGAGAGAGTGAGTGAGAGAGAAATAGTGAGTGAGAGAGAGAGATAGTGGGAGAGAGAGAGATGGTGAGTGAGTGAGAGAGAGATCGTGAGAGAGAGATAGTGAGTGAGTGAGAGAGAGAGAGAGAGAGAGAGAGAGAATAATAAATACTGTGCCCAGGCTATAAATAACTCAAACTACACACGTGAAGTTATTCTGTAGCCTATTTTCCCATCACCCTCTGAGTACTCGCCACAAAATAAATGTTACAATTATAGGAGATTGAGCTGAGGGCAAAAACAGATACAGAGAGAGAAAGAGAGAGAGAGAGAGAGAGAGAGAGAGAGAGTGAGGGAAAAAAATCAGGCTGAGTAACTTTAACTTCCACAGGTCTAATACAGGTGATGAACTGGACTAAATGCACTTTAACTGAGGAATCCTTTTAAAAATGAGACCTAGAGTTAAAGCAGCAGTAGAGCTTTGCGGCATTATTAGTAAATGGGTCAGGTTATAATCCATAACCAAATTAATCAAAATGAAAATGTCTGCATTCCTGATTGGACTTGCCTCCTGGGCCAGACAAAGCCATCCACCGTCCTCACAGGCGGATTCGGTGGATGGTGGTATCGCTGTAGAATATTAAGTAAATGCTCTCCCTTCTGCCCCTAGTCAGACGTTCTTGGCAAAAAGTACATTTAAGTCTGGAAAAAGGGAACGCTTTAAAAGGAGCTTGCAAGTAATTGGCACTTGGTCAATTTCACACACAACCACACTCACACATTCACGCACGCACACGCACGCATGCACGCGCGCGCACACACGTGCACACACACACACACATGCTTCTTTCTGTATTGTTAGAAACACTACAACCAATACACAAATACTTGATGAGTCAAGTCTGTTGCTGTACAAATAGGAGAAACACAACAAAAAGTGAAGACAAGATAAAGGAATATTCTGTTATTTCTGACAGACTCCACCGTTGTTTCTCTCTCTCTCTTTTTTTTTTTTTCTTCTTTTTCCCATTGTCCTCGCCTGCCTTTGGCTGAGTTTGCTTTTGCTGCGTGATAAATCATCATAAAGACCGCAGCATATCTCCAAACAGTCGGCGCATTCAGCCATGTCAGATCTGAATAAGAAAATGATAACACTGTGAGTTGATCTGCCACATTAAACACGGCCAATGCAAGCCGTCAGCTTATTAAAATGTATGAAAACTATAAGAAACCGCATGGCGGAGATACTTGGTACGTCAGACGACAAGGGAAAAAAAAAAAAAAAAAAAAGGACAACACACTGTTTGGAAACAAAACAGGGGCACCCTGCTCTCTTTAAGGGCAGTGAAGATAATCAGCTGTACGCTCGAATGTGAGTCTGCCTGCAGTATATCAAGCAAAAATAAAAGCGTGAGGTAAAAACCTCTGCGGTTTGTAGCGTTCATGAGCGGCTTTTGCATAGCCCCGGCCTGGTGAGGGAGCGGCACATTTGTAACACGCGTGTTTTTCATCTTAATTTTGCATTCACGTCAGTTGGCATCTCTCCCTTCCAATGGGATGTGGTGGGAGGCAGATTTGCTCTGGCAAAGTGACTCTTATTGATGTCTATGCGAATAAGACGTTAAAACTGGGATCTGATGCCAAGGGAGGCGACAGTCTATTGTTTTAGGAGAGAGGCCCAATCATTTGATATCATCAGTCCGTAATGAGGCTATATGAGAGAAAAACACTGAGGCTGAAATTAAACGGATCCTCGGGTGCTATCAGCCAGATCCTAAACAACAACAACAACAACAACAACAGCAGCAACAGCAACATCAACAAACCCTGCCCATTGGCTAAACTTCAATATGACACAAACATAGTTAGCAATTTAAAAATTCAAATGCACCCTAATGAATCACAACTCCACTACTCTGAAAAATAAAGTAATAGAAAAAAACAGTGTAAACAGGACATGAAACTGTGCTAGTGAAATCAGACAGACAACATTACACGAGAAAAAAAAAAAAAAAAAGGAGAAAACCCTCATACAGATTTAAACCACAAGATCCGCTAAACAGAGACCGTACAGCGGTAAGACAGTGGTACAGGGGAGGAACCACGAGGGAACGGATAGGTCTTGTGCCGCAGTTCAGGTGCGGGAGAATGAATATCAAAGACAGTGCCGGATCTCGGTTTTTAATGCCAACGGGGAACTGGAAAAGCACGGGGGCTCAGCAAACCCGAAAGCCCTTTTTCCAATTACATCAGCACTGAGGAGGGACTGAGTCTGGCTGGCATGTATTGACCTCTCACTAAATCTTGTTTATGCCCGTGCCACGGGGTCAACAAGTGTGACGGCAGCAAACCTTTCCTGGCCAAAAACAGAGAGTACCACCGCGCTATAGTCCTCATGTTCTGAGCTGTCAAGGGTGTTGAAATATGACTGCTTGCATTTCAAAAGCACAGTATATGACAGAGGTTCGGTCACCAAGCAACCACACACAGATTATCCACAGATATGGAGAGAGAATACGAATCAAGGCAAACCTTTTCAACTTAATTCTCAAAGCAAATAATGTGATTGCATCTTTTGATCAATTAAAAAAATGTTTTAATGAGATGCATGAATTTTTTTTTTTTTTTTTTTTTTGTTTTAAAGTCTCTCTGGAAGACAAAAAGAAAAAAAAAATTATTCAAAGGCATGGACCTCAACCAATTTTTTTTTGTACAGAAACGTGCTAGATATTTAGCTGGAGTTTGGTCAGTTTAACCAAACCAAATTCCTTCAGTTACTAATCTGAAACACAGTTTAATATTCTCCATGCTGTTCTCTGAATAAGTGGAAGTCACTTCAGCATAAACCCTCTATTGTCACTGACAGCCTGAATTTTTATTAGCAATGTTGTTGTATCTCAAGAAGCTGACCTGACCTTTTACAACTATCAACAAGCCCTTTTCTGTGCACATATAGACTAATATGAATGAAGCTTTTTGTCTTTCCTCTTTTTTCCTTTTATTTTTTTTTTACTTAAAACAGCGGGTTTTCCATCAAGGAAAAGAGACGAGCATATTAACTCTCTGACCCTGCGTTTCCTCGTGTTGATGTGCCTGACCAGCGTGGGCCTGCCCGGCCGGTTCGGCCCGGCAGAGAGGACGAGCTGAGCGTGTCATAACGGTGGAAGCATCGAGCCCAGCATCAGGTTTGTGAAGCATCACATTTTTGAAGTTGATAAATAAAGTGGTGACTAGAATGCGACAGGAGGCTTGTCACCGCGGCTGTTTTCTCTCTCTCTCTCTCTCTCTCTCTCTCTCTCTCTCTCTCTCTCTCTTTCTCTCTCTCTCTCTCTCTCTCTCTCTCTCTCGTGACGCAAGGTCGAGGCGATACTCTCATTTCAGAATTCCACGCAGGCCTCCCTTTGGGAGAAAAAAAAATCGTAGCGACATTGGGATGGCATTCGCCGTCCTTTCGAGGACAGGAGTAAACCATCTCCGCTCTACACGGGATCTAATTTGTATTCCAAAACAGTGGGGACGCAGGCTTGATCAGGGCTAGGATATGGAGCTCTGCTTTTCTATCCACTTTGATGTTAAAATAAAGGACTGCTTACTTAAGTTTTTGACAACAGAAGGGAAAAAGAGGAAAGTGCTCAGCCAGGAACTTTTCACCGAGCCGCCACCCCCCCACCCCCTCCGCCCCCACCCCACCCTTTGCTCCTGACTCCTGCTTCCTCGCCAGATAAAGGGAAGACGCCTTGGTGGAAAAGTGGGTGGAATTTGTCAACCCTTTTACTGCTCTGAGCTCCCCCCGGGTAACATAATGTGTTTAAGCCTAGGGAAAAATCAACACTCCGCAGACAGACTAACCTTAGCGCAAGAGATCTAAATGGATTTTGCCCCGAGAACAAGGTCTTTTAGCTCAAAGATCTCTCTGTCTGCGTTTGGAAATTGGATAAACAGCTAACATCTTCCACACCTCATAATGACACAAAGAGCCAGATAGACCAAGAAAATCATGTTTCTCTATTAGATTTTTAAACACTGTATTGATGTAAATGGTTGGTAAAAAAAGAGTGGCTAGGAGGTACTATGACACGTGAAAGCCTCAATTCCTTTCCGATTGTTTCATTTACAGGTAGACTCGTGTCTGTAATGGAAGGATATCTGGAAAAATTGGGCCATAATGGGGAATGGATACAGACAGATTATCAAAGGCTTGGAGAGAGTGAGATGTCTCTGGAGAATAAGGATATCTTATTACTAGAGTTTTCCATTCTCACTCTGCAACCAATTAGGCTTCAACAACTGGGCTTGTACCCACTTATGCCTTATGTGAAATGAGAGGTGACTTTTTTTCTTAGTCTTTGAAGAAAATCTTTTTTTTTACTTTTTTTTCTTTCTTTTTTTTAAATTTCAATCAGTGTGACCCTTGCATACGGATCCGTCTTAATGATAGTGGTAGATCTAGCTTGTCGGGTGCAACAAGCGGCCTGGAACAATAATGAGCCCATTAAGCATCGCAGAGCCTTGAATCATTTGAAAATGAACAATGATGCCCAGAGAGCAGTCTGACAGTGCGCAGACACGTCAGATGGGACGTGAAAGTGTAAAAAGCTCGAGAAGGCATGAGCTCCAGAGAGAAATAAGACAAGGCAAAAAGAAGAAGAAGAAGAAGAAGAAGAAGAAGAAGAAGAAGAAGAAAAAGTAGCAGAAGAAAGAAAAAGAAGAAGAAGAAGAAGTGGAAGAAGAAGAGGACAAAAACGGGGGGGGCGGGGGGGGGGGGGTGTGGGGGGTGTCATCCCAGTTATGAGGACCCCTCGATTCTGCCGTTGCCATAGATACTCGATGGTCTTTTCCATTTGGAGAATGCTGCTGATTCAACGCATTACCCCTGCTCTCCAAGTCAGGTGAACAGAGAGGGTGGAAAAATCAATGGTGAATGGAGGGGTGAGCTGGCTATTATGCAGAGCAGTGGAGGAATACAGAAGCAAAGGAAAAGAGAAAAGTGCACCGAAGGCAGATTAAAGGGTTCCTGTAACTGCTGCTCAAGAGACCGGAAAGCCATGATGTATAGAAACCGCAGCCTGTGCAGGGCCAACACACGAGTGTAGGGGGTGGCTAATTCATCATCACATCAGAGAGGAAGAGAGAGAAAGACAGAGAGGAGACTGTGCTCCATGTGTTGTCCCTAGGCGGTAAACACATAGACCACAAATACAGGAGCTACGTACGATGCAGAGAGAGCTGAAAGAACATTTAAAGGAGAACTTAGCAAGGAATATGTTAAAAGACAGATCTAAGAAGGGAATAGCTCTCCCTCTCTCTCTCTTTCTCTCTCTCTCTCTCTCTCTCTCTCCCTCTCTCTTTCTTTCTCTCTGTCTTTCTCCCTCTCTAATTTTCTCACAAGGTCTCTTTAGCTCTGATTAAATGTGGAATTAGAGAGTGAGGATCTAAATACTTTCCATTCTACAGGTAATTAATGTGAGCTTAGTGCTATTAAATCTGCCTTCATTAAAACCCTCCCATTAACGAAGCGCACGCATGGCTACACACCTGGACACAATGCACAATTCAGGCAACAGCCATTACACCCTCATAAACGTTATATATGCAGACCGGTGTAGGCCATTTCAGAACAACTGTATCTGAAGTGACAGAATAAGACTAATGGAGTAGAAAGAGTGAATCCCAGAGATCTTTCCACTGGGGTGGGGGGGGGGGGGCGTGTGTTACTAGACATTCTCCATTCTGTCATCTGCACATTTACTCCCTGTAGGCTTGTGTTGCTGTGTGTCGAATTGTTCTCCCATGTTAGAGAGAGTTTGTGGATAGCCCCCTTTCCAAGATTACAGCTGTTTTATCAGGGGAGAGGACCTTTACAAGGCAAACTCTGGCTTCCGCTTCTGCCATTACGCATTTACACATATGCCGCGTGTTTGTCATACTTGCCGTGGTGGAGCCCGGACAATTTCATTTATCACGGCTAAATTATTTATTCCTGTCACAGCTATTCCACGCTGTATTTCATACGGGGAATACATTAAGTATGAGAAAAGGGGGCCTTGATGTACTATGAATATTCTCCTTAGTTAACAGATATATGCCTTCTCATTTTGAAATAATCATGTGACGGCTGTTTCTAAATGCTAATCAAATGAGCAATAAAGATTTGTACATAGCGTAAATTATGCCACATTACTGTATTTTTCCATGCGTTGATACAGTATATTCTCACCACTGAAAATCTTTGCATTTGGTCTGTCAAAGTAAATTACTTTGATTACGAACACTTGACTTAAAATTTAACAAATCGCTCAATGTAAGGCTACACTTGGACTGCAATAATCAACACTGCCAAATTACAATCACCATAAAACACAATGTGGAGCAAAAAAAAAAAATAAAAAAAACAAAACTGCTGAGACGATTCAAAGCTTTCTCACTCATTGGAAGAATTAATTGTAAGCCGTTCAAACTGCTTTTAAGTAGTTTGTTCTGTCCGTTAATTTTCTTTATTCTTCTACAGCTGAACAAAAAATTTAAAAAAAAAAAAAAAAACGCAAGGAGAATAATTATTCTAAGATCTTTTGACTTTTGATAACTAAAGCACTTCTTTTCATTAAGCGTCGAGTAAAAAGCTGAACTTTACAAACTGCTCTGTTAATTAAAAGAACTATAGTCATTGCGGTGGAAGTTCTTCTTTTAACGTAACAGATTCACGTTTTGGTGTTTATTTTGCCTGCATTGGTACAGCAATATTGAGACATCAAGGTGGACGATCCACAAACTCTAAGTTTAACGTCTGTATATTTTGAGAGACGTCCTTCCAGAAACGACAGTTTTGTGGCATGCTACATTTAATAGCGCTGAAATATGCTGTATGCACAAACAGAACTCATTACAGACAAGACTTCATATAAGGATATTATGCCCACTGAAAAATATGACAGAGGTTTGCTCATTAGATGTGTTTTCTGTGTTCATTTGTGTAGAAGTGGCTTGTCTGAGGGTTACACGGTTCAGAAATATTGCATCTCCTCACTCCTCACAGACATTTTATGAATAATTTCTTTCTTTTTTTTAATTAATTTGAGCCTTCCCCTATACCTCCTATATTTATTTATTTATTTTCCTTCCTTGACTTTTCTCACAACTGTAATAATAGTGATGCAATTACAGTCTTTTCAAAACAACCCCCATCAAGAGAAGGAAAGAGAGAGAGATTTCTCCTCTCTCCTCTTACTTTTCTTCAATGCTTAATGACTCATCTCTCCTTCTGGGCTGCAACAGAACTGTGAAGGACTATATTATGTCAGCTGTTAAACCTGAGGAGAAACTTGTCCCTATTAAATGACCCCCATCACTAAATAATTCATGCACACCATCTCCGTAAAAAGGCTTACGATTTAGATGTCTGTGCACTGAACCACATCTTCCCTGTTTCAGTTTGATGTTAGACCAGTTTGGTTCGCCAACCAAGAAGCGGTAGCCCTACTGACTTGACCGGTTGACCCCCCCCCCCCACCTCCATCTCCCTTCAGATGTGGATTTGTGGGGGGGGGGGGGGTGACAAAGTGGTAACTGCTGACGCACGTCCACGCTTTAATGATTATGTAAGGTGGTCTATTAGATCTAGCCGTGTTCAGTAACATATATAACATGCTATGTCACTGAGAGGGACCGAGGGTGCTACCTAGCGCAGGGCTTGTGTACTCCGGTGATCAGCCAACCATGAAAAAGAGCCTGAAGACCCAGATGTGCCAAGCAGAAAGCGACGGTCCAGCTGCAGCTTCTAGCCAAGCATATCATCTGCTGTTTTGTTCTAGTTGCATTTCCGGATGCCTTATCTGCCTTATTTCGTATCGAATGTAAGGGTGCATTGGACGTGAAAATACGTGAAAAAGCATCAAAAGGGGATGTGGAACAGAAACAGAAATGATTGAAGCAATTTATGAAGCTCTGGAAGGAACCTTGATTCTTGAACCTTGATGATCAGAGTAATAACAAAGAACGCAGTTCACATCACAGAAGCAGATCTGTGTGAGTCACTGACGAAAATCCAGTGGTTTCAAAGTTCCTGCAGATCAATCTGTGAAACAATTTTCATGTATTTCAAACAAAAATCTGTACTTTTAAGATTATAAAAAACATAGCAAAGCAAGAATAAAACTTGAGCAATGGGATAATTTTTGTCCAGTGGAGCTCAATACACAACTCTTGAGCAATGTACCTGACTTTAAATCACTCACTGCTCCCATATTATATTTATCTTCTGTACTGTAAGTAAATCCGACCCAGGACAGCTATCTGAAATCCATTTCTTAGTTTTTAAAGCTAATCTAAGTGAAATTCTCTTTTGGTTCCTTTGATGTTTCTACAAGGATGAAAAGCCTGTAGGGGAAAAAAAAGGCAATATTTTGATTTTGGAGAATTCGGTCCTCTCTATGAGAAAGGAACAAAATGACTGTTGATTGTTCAACAGAGACATGGAGCGCCACAAAAAAATGTATATCTGCCAATTTTCCCTTTGTTCCATTTCCAGTCTGGCTCAGATCCAATTATGTATGAGAAAAAAAATCTAACAGGGATCTGTTTCTTTCTTCTATTCAGTCTTTGTAGTTGTAGGTCTTCATACAGATCTCAGACATGAAAACCAATTAATAGAACTGTTGAACACAATACAACTCACTGAACCACTTGTAAACATTACTACAATGATACAGTGTGCTGCAATTGTACGTGTGCGATATCATGTCACCTACAGAAAGTCACGGGGGGACTGTAGCATCGACGGCAAGCGTTGTGGTTTGCCATGACAAATACCATGTCACACATCCATGGCTTAAACTATCCTCTTCAGGTCCTGATGATGCAATAAAAAAGACCCCCCCCCCCCCAAAAACGTGATAACGTGCTCTCTGGGTTAAAATTTTCCCCATTTGATGACTTAAACGCAACAGGCTAGGTTAACTGTTATGGGGGTCAAATTTGTACTGGCAGCCAAGTGCGAGGAGGCTTTTTGATGTACTGAACCAAGACTTGTCCAAAAAGCCTACCACCCCCCTTCCCATTCGCCCCTCCACCCCTTTCCCTCCATATCAGAGCACGAATGCTGTCCACCTTCTTCACCATCAGTAAAGAAAGCATGACACAATCGATGGAGCCTGAGGCCGCATGGGGATCCACCACCAGTAAAGCTCGGCTGTTATTCTCCATTCCCGTTTGCAATTGTTGTGTCGGGGTGTAATGGTCAGTAAGGGGGCTCCCTTGTCGATTGGAAGAAACGCCGCTCTAAATGACTCACTTAGTCCCGGTTCCGTCAAGTGCCTGCCACAATAACTAGACCGCCGCTCTGGAGATGTGACGTCAATTACTGTCAGGGCGGAAATAAATGAATGACAACATCGGTTCCATTCATATTCCTCCGACAGCTTTTTAAACCACTGCCCTGAGAAGACAAGACATTCATTCATCACCAGAGGCAAAGAAAACGGTATAAAAGAGAGCAACAGACAAATGCACTTTATAATAAAAAAAAAAAAGAAAACTGTGTATCTCCTCTGCAAGCTATGAAAGAATGCTACACTCACATATCCATTTTTAAAAGGATCTTTGTGGCATACATAGTGAGATTAAAGCAAGCTATTTTTCCAGTTGGCTGGTTGCTCTCTTTACACGAGCATTGTGGCTCCACCGGTGGCAGTAGCGGCGGCAGCCAACGCCAACACTTCAGGAAAATGGGGGGAACTTTTTTCGTGGAGAACTGGGGACATCAAAGCCAGAGTCATTACAATTACCTTCCCCACCATCAGACAGAAATCGCCTCACCGCCGCGTCCTCGGCAGTCCATAACCACGCCAGCTCTCTCAATTTATGCATCCCAGGTACCCACAGCCACTGCTTAAATTGGGAAAGGACAGTCAATCAAAGGGTGGCCAATAAAGCAACTGGCAAAAACGTACTACACAGTGTTTTGGTATTCAGGTGATGGGAACAAAAAAAAAAACCCAGCTAATATCTCACTGGTCCGGAGCGTCAGGCAGTCATGAACATGTCCAAGCCAAATCCCCTATCCCTACGTGTCCCATCACGTCAGGGCTATTACTCTGAAGATTGGAATCGGCAGGAAACTCGTTGCGTGACTCTGACAAGAAAGCCGAAAGGTTTTCTGAAGATCTTCCCTCAGAACATGAAGTGAAGATATAATCATATTCTTTTCCTAAGCAACATCACTCCAGAAAGCATTTAACGTACAAATTGCTCCCTTCATAGAACTGTCTCTCTGCCTCACCATTTCCATCCTGTTTCTTACACCCCTGACTTTACTGAAGCACTCTGCCTCCTTGTTCATGTTTACATTTTGCTGTGACCTCCTCTCAATGGGACAGCAAGGGCCATCAAAACTCCCTTTTTCTGTGCTCCTATCTCTAAATGCCCACTGAGCTCCAAACAAGGCAAAACAGAGAGAGCGCTTCACTGTACTGACGGAGAGGGAGCGGGTTCAGAAATCAAACGAGGACCCTTCCTCCACCGGGTGTAACGTGCACCTTTCGCTGTCTTCCACTCAGCTTCCGTCCAGACAAACACGACCACGACACTCGCCTACTCGATTGGGAGATTATCGATCAACACCACGCTGTGTCAGAGCCTTCATATTGAACATGAGTGAGTGCTTTTCTGTCCGCCTTTCTCTCCGATAACCCCTTCATTTGCTGTTCACAGAGCTAACACAATTGCAAGGTATTAACCACCAGTAATTCACTTGTATGGGGCTCTGGCACTCGTTGCCCAAAGATAATCCTGAGAAGTGCATTCTGGGGCACGCTCCTGGCGGACGACTGGGTTCCAGCATAGCTCTTGCTTCGAGTCCCTCTCAATGCCTCGTCCCTGACAGCTCGGTAATGAGGTTTCGGTATTTAAAGACATTAGAGCTGGATTCAGGGAGCCCCAGAGGTCCCTCCAGCGAAATATGGATTTGTTTTTTTGTTTTTTGTTTTTTTTTTTGGTTGGGTTTTTTTGTTTTTTTTTTTTTTTGGCACTCAACAACTCTGGCTTCATTTCACATGTCCGATACGGAGTCTTAACGGTATGATCTAATAAACCTTATAACCCTAATAACTCAAATGCAGAAGCCAATCCCCCCCGCCCCCCACTCCATTTTTTATTATTTGTTTGTTTAACTAACTATTCTAATTAATTTAGCTAACTAGTTGTGTTTTCAACATAAATTCAATCTAATTTCAACTTCAACTTTCTCGCTGTCAGTCTGTCATAGCATTGCGTTCTAAAACTTCTTCCCGTTATATGTCATGGCATTAGCACTCTGGGGCTTTTTGCCATTGGGTTTTTGTAGCTTTAGCACTCAGAGACTTTTTGCTGTCGGCCTGTCACAGCATTAGCATTCAGACATTTTTGCTGTTGGTTTGTGATTGCATTAGCGCGCTGTCATTTTCTGCTGTAGCTTTGTTAGGGCATAAATGTCCCTTAGAGTTCCTTTGTAGTAGTCGTGGTTGAGCTCATTGTTTTCGGCTGAATTGTGCATATTCTGATATGACCTGTATAATGGTCACCTGTACCGATGATACACTAGCATTCTTTAACTTCCTCTGCTGGTGGTATGACTGAGCACATGACTATTCTACTACATTTTGGAAAAATCCCACATTATACTGACCTCACACAAGAGACAAAAACATGAAAGCTGAGCTTCTCTAAATTATAAAGCAGTTTAATTGCTGTACTTCGTGTATTTTTGCACATAGTAATTAAGATTCTAATAGCGAGTGTGGAATGTTTTCAGACAGACTCTCCGGGCAGTGCACCAAAGGAGCACAACAACATACCAAATGCTAGTTAATGCAAAAATGGATCGCTCTTTGATGCAAATGTATAGCTCTCTCCAACGAGCACTAAAAAGAACAGCGAACTTTCTGTGAGGAAAAAAAAGTGCCACATAATGAGACTCTTTGAAGAGAGAGAAAGCAAGAGATGCTTTACACTCTGTAACATTGAAGGGCCAGTGATAGGTCCTTATAGCTATGACCTTCTGCCATTCAGGGACCAATGATATGTCAGCAACCACCTACACTTAACACAGCTACTGAAGATCCCCATAACGTAAGAGTCCTGATTCACATTACAGTCCCCACGATGGCTGTTCAAACCAGCCCTAAGTCACAGATATGACACTTCTTGTTAAACTGGAGTACAGAATCTCTTTCTATTGCTTTTTACAAGCCCAAGCAGCAAAAAGCAATCCACGTTTTCACAATGTCACGTAGTTACTGCATTGTGTTAAACAGTGTATTTGCCCCAAACATGACTTTTTTAAAGGTGGGGAAAGGGGGGGCATCTGACATACTTCAGAGAGCAGGAGTATAGGATGACTGCAGGTTTAACACAGAGCTGTGTTCTGTCAGCAAGACTCAAAGAGCTGGACAAACTGAGGATGGGGGGGGGGGGGTTCACGTACGCCAATCCTGCTGGTACTGCTCTCCTGATTAGTCATAGCATGGCGCTGTCTTCTCTGCCCGGGACTGGCTGTTTGTTTTAGAGGGTCGTAAAGCTCCTTGCCTGCAACGCTTTGGCATATGTAATGCCACAAATCTCTACATTTCTACATTTCCTTCAGCAAAGGATGAGAGTGAGAGAGAGAGGGAGAGTGAGTGAGAGAGAGAGGGAGAGGGAGAGAGAGAGAGAAAGTGAGAGAGAGAATTATTAAATAACTGATGTCTGATGTCTGGCTGGCTGGCTGCGATGCCAGTAATCTGGTCTGATCCTAAGGATCTTAAGGAGAGCTACACTCAGACACTAACTTTAAGTTTGCTTTCCTTTGCTCCATCCTTGTCCTTTCCCCCTATACCCCCCTTCCCCCTTCAAAAACGGTAAGGTCAGGCAGCTTAAAGCTAAGCAGCCAGAATTGAGTGACACAAATGCTAGCCTCAGCTTCCTAACTGAGAAATTCCTGGCGTGGTACGACGACCAACTTTTTTCGTGTCTTCCTTCGTTTTTTTCTTTCCACGTATCCGACCGCTGTTTGTAAATGCAAGTGACCCGCCAAGAGCTGCATTTAGAAATGCAAATCCTTCTCTTCTATCATTAGCTAACACACACGTACGAGGTTGGGGGGGCACACCTCACAATGAGCCTGAACTTTGAGCGATATCAGGCAACGCACGTGTGCACGCAGGCAGCAAATAATCTCGTCATTGTTTGAGCTCCGGCTGGTTTCTACCCGCCGCACCTGTAATTTAGCGGACACTTTGATGAGGGCTGAGAAAAATAAATAAAGCTTCGTTTTGCTTTGGTTCGCTTACGATTTGCTTTTAAAGGGAAACCGTGATTAAAATTCATAGTGTGACACCTGACAGATCATAAGAGCTCGTTTGAATGTAATTCATACCCTTGTTTAATAAGATTATATTCCTGTTTGAAACAAGTTTATGTAAACAAAACCCAACTGCGGCAGGGACACAAGGCTGTAAGCGCAGGGGCCCTGCCTCTCTGCTACTAGCAGGGCCAAGAACTATTGTCATAATTCATCATGTATATTGCTCTTGGTATACTTGGTACCCTTAGCAACGCAGTTTAATCACCAAGTAATAACAAATAAGGTATCCGTAGACAACCACTGGTGGAATGTGACATAAAACTACAGATGTAATTAACAAATAAGAGGCTACTATGTACATTTTAGACAAAAAAAAATGTCTGGTATTGTCTTCTTTCCAGTCGGATTAGTACAGGATTAGCTCTTGTTCAAAGATGTAAATTTGTATTAAGATTAGAGTTTTTGAAATTGATTTATTCGAAAGCCTATTAATGTAAAAGTATTTTACATTTTTAACTGTAATGTCAATAAACGCACAAACGCAACCTAGCTATTTATCGTAACCACAAAAACCTCAACTTCAACAATTACGCACGTTTGTTGAGATTAGTCAGTGATAAAACTCTTTTCTGTGTTGCGTGTTCTTTGCGCTTGCATCAGACACCAGACATTATTAGAATTCATGTGGGTTTCTCAGATGAGCTTGACGCAGCAGAAACCCCTCCGTGAATCATTTCATCGCCTCGGGGTCCTGACTACACCCACACTCCCCCAGAACAGAGACTTCACCATAGACTCTCAGCCTCCAACGGGAAGAGGAGCAAACAAACATCAGAGCTCTCCCAAAGAGTGGTGTCACGATTGGAGAAAGAATCTCTCTCTCCCTCTCTCTCTCTCTCTCTCTCTCGCTCTCTCTCCCTCTCTCTCGCTCTCTCTCCCTCTCTCTCTCTCTCTCTCCCTCTCTCTCTTTCTCTCTCTCGCTCTCTCTCTCTCTCTCTCCACTGGCAAAGACTACATGAAAGGTGGCGTGTCCAGACAAAAAAAGAGACAAAGAAAACGACTGAGAGAACCAGACACACAGAGACCCAAGGAGACCCTAAGACGGGCTGCCGCTCGCTAAAACTCTCACTACAAACATTTCCACCATCGTTTTGAACCTTGACAGTAAAAGAGAGAGAGGCATCTTTTTGAAGCATCCAGGGCTTGGCTTTTCTCACTTTTTAAAAGTGTTGGTGGCACTTTTGGCAGCCCTTCATGCATATATTCTATTGATTAGCTTCTGTTTGTTTGCGAAGGGGAGACTTTTTGCCGTGTTAGCGTGATTCCCGAGGAATGTCTTGCTCGATGTGGCTGCCCTGCCTTTATACCAGCCCTCTATAGCTGATCCATCGTTTGCTTGGCCGCTCTCAGGAAATACTTAGTGTACCATAAGATGCACTGCACAGACCCAAGAAGGAAATCAATATTATTGCCTTTTTTTTTTTTTCTTTTTTTTTTTGAACTTGGTGCATGGTGGTCTTTCCTGGGTAATGCCAGGAGGTAGTTTATAATATGTACCTTTTCACCACTGCTGAACATTATGTGTTCAAGAGCAAGGAGCTTGAACTAATCCAAATACATAGAACGCGTCTGTGCATGACCAAACACACATACACACACACACACACACACACACAGGGACATAAAGACTGCAATTAAATAGCTGCTACTGTGGAAAGAGACCAAAAGATCCTCTGACTCTTTAATTGACACCTGCGGGGAATTTGGTACACACCTCTGTCGTGCTTCCTGAACAACATTTCCCATGTCTAGCCAAGCAGCTTGTCTGGGTTTCAATTTCTGACCGCCTGCAGCAGGGAGACTTGACAGCTCGGTCAAACAGATGACCAGTGTCAAGCAGTAAACTTTGCTCAGGAGCGTACCTGCAAGTTTATACCGTTCTGTCTGTTCTCAGCACTGCTTCAGTAATACAGAGCGACGTAAGCACACCACCACCACAAACAACAACAACAACAACAACAATAATAATAATATTTGTTAAGACACTTTCAAATATGATTCTAAAGCAGTCCAAGGGATCATATGAAACAAGTTGAATCTGGTGCTAGTTTAAAACGTGCTGCGCCGGGTATTCTTTAAAACCTGCCTTTACCTGTGGTGATGAAGCAGATAAATCATAATAAGAGATGTAAAGCTGACTCGGAGAGTTCTCCAGGCAGGCCAGACGTGGATAATTAAACTGCTAGCATTGGGAGAAGTGCTGGCCGGTACAGTGGCACAGGTTAGGGGTCATTCATATTGTCAGCTTCCAAAGGAGGAGACTACCTGTTGTACAAAACATTATTGCAATCCATAATCCAATAAAGTCACGAGGGCCCGGTGCCAGAGAATCTTTGTCAGCAACTTCAGACAGCGGCCTCCTGGAGCTGGGGAGCAGGGCTGAAGGCAGAGGAGCCATGTTCTCAGTGCATTTGGCCCGACTCCAGAGTCATTTTTGTAAGGACAAGTAAACTATCAGGCCGCATTGGTCGGAGAGCACTCGGGATGATATCATTGCGAGGATGAGCGTGGCTACGGAGGACGAATACTAATATTTCCATAACGCCGGCGAGTGTGGGCCGTGGGTCCCCTGCCCACTCTCTGAAGGGTTCCTTCAGCCATTTTGACAGACAGCCGGTTTGCAAGCTCCATTCCTGGGCTTGAAAGAAACAGTGGGCACGCGTTTTCTCTTTAATCTTCGACACGGCTTATTTTTAGTGATTGTGTCAGGTTTTTTTTTTTGGGGGGGGGGGGAGGGGGGTGTTACACAATGCTTAGTCGCAACAGTTACGATCTGGTTTTTAAATTTAATCACTTACAAGTTGGTTGGCTGAGGGGCAGTTATTTTTTTTTTTTTTAGTGAGGCTCAAGATGCAGTGTAGAAAAATCATTTCCCCTCTTAAATAACCTTTGAGTGTTTGACGCTTTTACCAGGGCACAGAAATCAGGAAATAAAAGAATAAGCCAACACGGAGCTGGTTATAACTGGCAATAAACGGCCAGCTACCAACATCAAATTTCAATTCAGCTCCCTTTTCTGTAATCGGTGACGCCTCCTTATCGTCCAAGTGAAAAAGGTGGTAATTTTGTTCATAAAAAAAAAAATGTAAAAAAAAGCAGGCAGCATTGCAAATCAGGGGCAGGCTGTTTTAGGAGGGAACTTGTAAAGGTCTAGAAAAAAAAAAGTCATTATGTATGGTGGACCCTGTAATTAACTGTATCAAGCAATCTGGACCTATTTAGTATATATGTGTGTGTGTGTGTGTGTGTGTGTGTGTGTGTGCGCGCGCGTGCGTTTTTCCAATTTAATGCAACACAGCATTGATTCTGGCCCTTTAATTAAGTTGGTACAAAGAGGTTTAGGGACTTTGCGATGGGTTGAGAGTGAAGAATTGCATATTAATGAAGAGGCCACTCAACCCACAGTTGATTCGCAGTAAATATGCGTATGGCAAATGGGCCACACACACACACACACACACACACACAAACAAGACTGGCTAATGCTCCAAACAGCGCTCCTCAGCTATATCTGCAATGCAGTTCTCTCCATAGGACTAACAGAACTCTATATAACCCAGACCCTGTGCATCCATCATCATTTTCCAGGTTCCTTATAGCAGATAAATGAGAGCTGACCAGAGACCATTCAGTTGTGGTATTGGTTGTCGGTGCCCTGCTCTGGCGCCAGTAAATCTAGTTTGAAAAAAAAAAAAAAAAGAAAGAGGAAGAGGAGACAATTAAGCAATAATTGTTCGCACAAACAAAGAATCCAGTTTTTTTTTTTTGGGGGGGGGGGGGGGGGGTGGTTTCACTTCATCTCCTTATTTTTGTATCAAATTTCAGTGACCTTGGCTCCAGCATCCTTTGAGAACTTCCATTTACGTCACCCTGTTTGAAGTTGAAGGCTGCATGGTCTCCTCCTCACCGCGCCGTGAAGAAGGAGAAAACGCCCAGCTCCGCTCACCGACCCCCTCCTCCCGCGCTCTCGGCGCTCCCCACTCCCAGTAAAGCAGAGAGGACACCAGCATCAGACCCACAAACCCCCACTGGCCTACTTTTCCTGCCAACACAGGTCAGGGTCTTTGTGATGGGCTTCAGAGACTCGGCCCAAGCTGCAAACCGTAATAACCGACACCCACGGACAAGCACACCCTCTGTGTTGAAAAGCCCTGCACCGTGACCAGGGCCAGAGGTCAGAGTATTGACTTAAACTGCTCTGGTTTCAGCTCAATATTTGCCAGGGCCTCTTTTTTTTTGTAGTCAAAGTATCCAAAAAGAAAAAAAAAGTGAGAAACTACGCTTTGAATACAGACATTCAAAAATATGTTAACTGTTACACGTTCTACAAAAGCAGCACGAGCATGCTCAAGGACAAGGGTCAAAGACCCCACTGACAAAGGCACAGAGAAAGGAGAGTGTTAGAGAGAGAAAGGGAGAGAGAGCAACAGAGACAGAGAGAGGGAGAGAGAAAGAGAGCAACAGAGACAGAGAGAGAGAGAGAGAGAGAGCAACAAAGAGAGAGAGAGAGAGAGAGAGAAAAGAACACTAGATTCTTCTACGATGCTGCAGTCCTAAGAATATAGATCAATGATGGGATCACTGGCTTTTTTTGCTTGGAAGAGAAAAGGAAAGTAAACAATTAGAATAATTACATTTCCAGCTCGAAGCTCATTCCTTAACTGGAGTAATAACCCGGAGCTCTTGGAGAAAGCTTGTTATTGGACATTACATGTGCAGAAATGGATAAGTGGATAAGATACATGCAGTAATGCTTCATTACCTGTCATGAGAGAGCCCATAGCAACCACATTATGATACCCTGGAGGAAATATGAGGATTTTATGAGCGTACAAAAGATTCTAACGGATCACTCGTGCAATCTTTCGAGCAGATGTACATTCTGATAACAAAGAAAATCATTTATGTGCTCTTCTGTACAGGCAAAAACTAGCTATGCACAAGGTATGTCACCGATAAAAATGCATAAGGCGGAAGACATTTTAAACCAGATAAACTGATTACATCAGGCGGGACACGTTCTTGACGTCTAAGAGCGAAAGACCATTCTGAAAGACCGCTCAAAAAAAAAAAAAAAAAAAAAATTCAAATAAACTCAGACATCTTTGAGTGCGCGGCACGTTTTTGAATGACAGACAAATATTAAGAGAAAACCCAGTGACAGGAAACCCTGAGTTCTGGAGAAAGCAGCCAGAGGACGGAACATTCTGTGGAGGCATGCTGGCCAAGTAGATGCAGAATGTCAATAGGAGTAACCTTGGCGATAGCCCCGTGACAAGATCTATGGTCCATAGACATATTACTCCTCTGGTCATGCGTTTAATCTACTGTAGTGGCCGGCCTGCGCTTTTAAAAGCACGCCGCCTTGACGGACTGCGCCAGTTCAAGGCAATAAGGTCACGTTTCTCATTGTCTCACGTCACCAACAGTCACAGCCCGATGGCATACGCACACACATATGCACACACACACACACACACACACACACACACACACGCATGCAGGCAGGCATACACGCATGCTGGGTGGTGGGACAGCCGTGTCGTTTCTGGAACTCTCCGCCTCTTTGGCAAAGCAGGCCCAGGATCAATGTCAGTGCTACGGCAGGACAGATAAATCACCAGTGCTATCCACACTCTTTTTGCCCTGAATAACATTGCATTCCTTCATCCTCTCCCACCGCCCTCCTAACCCACACACACTTTAACACACACATACGGACAAGGAGGCTCTTATTCCTGCATATGTTTATATATGCACATGCACACACTCACACACAGGCACACATGCATACACACACACACACACACACACACACACAAACACACAAACACACACACACACAAACAGACATACACTATCGAACAGACATGCAAACATGCACACAAACAAGGCTGTAAATTCTGACTCAGGCACACGAATACGAGCATATGCGCACGCGCACACACACACACACACACACACACACAGAGGCTCACACAAACCAATTCAGCCTTGCTGTCGGATTCAGCAGATTAAGTCTGACCTGAAAATCTCGATTTTATATGAATGTTGTGACAGCTCAACTGGAACATGTGTAAACCCCTCACAACAGGACATTTCCGAACGGGAACAAATCAAAACCAGCCACACAACTAACATTTACATCAATGAAACAATTCACTCTACACTGGATGCCTATGCAGATGAAATTCATTTAACATAAACCTGCGTTACAACAAACATCCGTCAGAATTTGTTGATATAAATTATGCTGAGAGCAAACAACTGAAAGCAAACTCTAGACATGCCAATCAGCATAGGAAACAATTACTGTTCTGCACCTTGCTGAGAACAACCGTGGAAATCAACACTCATGCTGTCAGCGTCAAGTATAAAACAATGTCATCTAAACAAATGCAGAAAACACTACATAACTTGTGAAAATCTAGTTTTCCATGATGATCTGAGTACTCCATTATCATGGCTTATTCGGGGTTTTTTTTCTCAGTTTTAGAATGAGATCAGTAGACAATGTTTTTCTTTTCCACTTTTTGGCAAGTCAGAGAAAGCTTTGCTTTGTCCAGCAGTCGTGGAGAGCAGTCTCCTCAAGCCCAGGGTCTGTCATGATCGTCGGTCATCTGTAAATTAAGGCTCCGCATGACCTGTGGTGTACCCTGAGATTCTCTCAAAAAGTATAAGTCATTTTGAAACAGATCTGGTAACATCAAAAGTAGTGGTGTGAATCAGCATTGATTAAGTGTCAAGCGAGAGCCGACTCGTCAACTTTCAACGCGTCTCTCAATTAATCTCTCGACTCTCCATTTTCACTCCATTCAGTCAAAGCCACCACTCTTAGACGTTATACAACACCCATTTTCACCGACCGACAATCACCGTCAATGAAGCTATTCAAATGTAGCTTTCTTTTTCAACTCGCTCAATGAACGCTGATGCCAAATGGCCCTTACACGGCTACATAACATTAATCAAAATTAGATTCGATTAGTCAAAAAGACCTCTGGGTAGAGAGGCTGTACAGGAGCACCGGTTGTAGAGTTAATTGGTACGTTCCATGCCTTTAATGCTGGGTGGGTGGGGGTTGGGATGGAGGGGGGGGTGGGGGGGTGGGTAGACTGCTGTTCTTGTACAAACATGACCCCTCTGTGCTTAAGAGCTAAGGGTCAGGCTAAGTGGCCTCGAATGCCTACTCAGAGAAGCCATGAGTTAAAGCACAGCCTCCTTGAAACCCTCATGTCCTCAGAAACATCAGGAGCCAACATGGCTGCTGAGTGCTTTTCCAGGCCTTCCACAGCTCCTAATGACAAGCAGCTTCAGGTTGGACTACCATACCAGTGGCACAGAAACACATCCAGGGCCAAGGTCTGAGAATTAAGGTTGAGAAGTTCTCAGTGGTGAACAAGAGGGTCAAACTTGGGTTTTTTTTGGTTTTTTGTACTGTGTTTATGGATTTAAGTGGGATTGTCAGTGGACTTGACACACACTAATAATAGTTTGGTAACGTTTTTTTTTTTCCCCGTACTGACAAAACGAGAAAAACACTGCGTAGCAATCTTGAATCTGAAATTTTATTCAATTCTGCCAAGAGGCTTTTAGAAGCTAAAATGTGCGCTGTGGTAAAATTACTTCCTTCTAGGAGAGAAACACCTGTTAAACAACTTGACTGAAGATAAATGAGAAAACATTACAGCTAAGTACCAAAAAAATAAACAATATTCATAACAATCCAATCAGATCAAAAAAATGTTCTCCTTGTTTGGCAGAAAAAAGATTTTATGGCACACTGAAAAAAGAGTAGTTAACAAGGAAAAGAGGATGTTGGGAAAAAAAAAAATCAAGTGACATCTTTACAGTGCTTGGGTCCACAACAGTTTTGCCCAGACCCAATTACTGTATTGAGTTTTCTCCAGATTCATTACAGGCATACAACTGTCACCACTTTCCAGAGGATACATTTAGCCAAACACTGGCATAGATGTGCCCGTGCAGAAATACCGTAAACAAAACATCATTACAATCTGTCACGAGGCCTTACAATAACACCCTGTGCCTTTTGTTGTTGCTGTGGTTGTTGTTGCTGCTGCTGTTGTTGTTGTTGTTGTTGTTGTTGTTGTTGTTGTTGTTTGGCAGTGAGTGAGTGAGTGAATCAGATTGTAATCATGTGTTTGTTGTTGTTACTGTTGTTGTTGTTGTTTAGCAGTGAGTGAGTGAGTGAATCAGATTGTAATCATGTGTTTGTTGTTGTTGTTGTTGTTGTTGTTGTTGTTTAGCAGTGAGTGAGTGAGTGAATCAGATTGTAATCATGTGTTTGTTGTTGCTGTTGTTGTTGTTGTTGTTTAGCAGTGAGTGAGTGAGTGAATCAGATTGTAATCATGTGTTTGTTGTTGTTGTTGTTGTTGTTGTTGTTGTTTGGCAGTGAGTGAGTGAGTGAATCAGATTGTAATCATGTGTTTGTTGTTGTTGTTGTTGTTGTTGTTGTTGTTTAGCAGTGAGTGAGTGAGTGAATCAGATTGTAATCATGTGTTTGTTGTTGTTACTGTTGTTGTTGTTGTTTAGCAGTGAGTGAGTGAGTGAATCAGATTGTAATCATGTGTTTGTTGTTGTTGCGGTTGTTGTTGTTGTTTAGCAGTGAGTGAGTGAGTGAATCAGATTGTAATCATGTGTTTGTTGTTGTTACTGTTGTTGTTGTTGTTTAGCAGTGAGTGAGTGAGTGAATCAGATTGTAATCATGTGTTTGTTGTTGTTGCGGTTGTTGTTGTTTAGCAGTGAGTGAGTGAGTGAATCAGATTGTAATCATGTGTTTGTTGTTGTTACTGTTGTTGTTGTTGTTTAGCAGTGAGTGAGTGAGTGAATCAGATTGTAATCATGTGTTTGTTGTTGTTACTGTTGTTGTTGTTGTTTAGCAGTGAGTGAGTGAGTGAATCAGATTGTAATCATGTGTTTGTTGTTGTTGCTGTTGTTGTTGTTGTTTAGCAGTGAGTGAGTGAGTGAATCAGATTGTAATCATGTGTTTGTTGTTGTTACTGTTGTTGTTGTTGTTTAGCAGTGAGTGAGTGAGTGAATCAGATTGTAATCATGTGTTTGGTGGGAGGGGAAAGGGATTCATGGCATGATTCAGAGCTGTGGTGACTTAGCAACAGTGGTATATCACTCACTTCTACTGAGTGGGTAGGTACTAGAGTAGGTGACAGAAAGGGAGAGAGAGAAAGACAGAGAGAGAGAGACAGAGGGAGACAGAGAGAGAGAGAGAAAGACAGAGAGAGAGAGAGAAAATCAACCTTTCCAGCTGTGCTTTCGAAAACAGGCGGCTGTCTGGATAACTAGAACATACTCATCCCCTTAAAACCTCAGAGACACTGAAGTTGAGAGATTTAAACAAACAAAAAAAGAACCCCTCACATCATTAATCAAGTGATCCTGAGGACCAAAGTAATAAACAGTGTTGTCATTAAAGAACTGTGTTCTGGACCTGCAACATGATTGCTGTTTGAGGTCCAGTCACCCCTCTGAAAAAACAGAAGGTGCAATGTACATTAGTATGCCAATCCTTTGGCAAGTCACTTCCACACAAGAGCAGTCCACAATGGAACTGCACTCTCTCACAGAGTGACTGACTTTTCACTTCTTTGTTATAATAAATAGCTCATTGTCTTTAAGATGATAGGAATTTTGACAGCAGTCATATAAAGGACTCATACGAAAATGCTACAGTCAAACAGTTTATAGACAAAGATTATGTAAGGGGAACTAATTAGAGTAAGCACATCAGTGCAAATCAATTCAGTGTTTACAAAACACAAATGATTACTCTATGGGAACGGCTTCATCCATTAGAGATTCCTTTTTTTTCTTTTTTTTCTTTTTTTCAATTTCCCTTTTTATCTAGTTGTCTCAGCAGCACATGTAGTTTTTGATGTCCTTTTCAAACCCTCTGTTTATAGCTCTTGCCACTTACATTCATTTTCAAGATCCGAACAGCTTTCAACCACACCAAACTTCTTATGTGAGTCAAAAACACAAAAGTCAAAATAAGGTTTCGGACAGGCAATGGGGTTAGTTTAAAAAAATAAATAAATAAATAAGAACATCAGCTTTGTTTCAATGTTCATATTCTCCGTCTTTAGCATGAATACACACACACACACATGCAGTGTACCATACATTCAGAATTACAGCAGAAATTGCCTCCGAAAGGACCTTTGTGTTCACTATTCGAGAGGACACACACTGGTTGCTGCTAATGAATAACAGTTTCTCAAAAATGCAGTCACTCAATGCCAACCACGGTTTGCATGATGATGCAGTGTATTGACACAAAATACATCATTATGTCTATAGATCCTAGCTGGACATTCTGCTATTTTGTTCTCAGTCAGCATTGACACACTACAGCTGGCTTGAAACCTATTACAATTGGCCAGAAACATGTAATCTGATAATGCAGTATTCGGCTAAGACAACATTATGGTAACCTTGACCTATACTACTCCAATAAAGAAAAAAAAAAGATGTATCTTTACTAGCATAGCTACCATGCTTCACCCTAAATAAAAAACTGTGCAGCTCATGAGTGCATTTCAAACTTTGTGACTGAACTTACATTACATTTTGTTCTGTTTTATAAAAATCTCTCTTGGTGCTCTGTTCCTGCTGCTTCTCCGCAGGCAACCTGCTGGAACAGTTCCTGAGCTGTCTCAAACGACATCATAATAAAATATTTTTAATCAAGCACGTTTCAGAAGATCTTCACAGTCTCTGTGCTGCCAGGCTACTCTTGCTACAAGACATCACCTAAGACTAAATATATATATATATATATATATATATATATATATATATATATATATATATATATATATATAAAATCATTGTCACCAGTGACCTTATTTTAAATTGTTCTTAGCTAACTGTTTTCTCTGATACACTTTAGTCCTTGGGAAAAAAAAAACCCTATTATTCATTTCTTTACTTAATTTATTTCCTACTGATCCAAAACAAAATCATAATTTGGTTAATGAGAGACATCAGATATGTTTTTTGGTTTTATACCGTTTGGGTACAACACAAGAGATTCATAATAACGGCCAGTGTTATTAGCTACTGTTCCTTTTATCTGTATAAACCTGTAAAGGTTATGAGTGTGTGATGTTGGTAGTGCACTCTCTGAGATCGCAGGCCGGGCCTCATCCACGATGTCTTTACAACGTAAACATTCTGTGTGACTCAGAATCTGGCTGAGTCACACTCGTCTTGAACCAGTTCCTCTAATGAGCAGGAAAAATATTTACCAGTGTCTTTCACTTATATGCCCAACCTCATGCAATTAAGACATTTCAAGCTCTCTCTCTGTCTCTCTCTCTCTCTCTCACTCTGTGTGTGTCTCTTTGCCTCTCTCTCTCTCTCTTTCTCTCTCTCTCTCTCTCTCTCTGGTCATTCATAAGGTTACTCTAGGACACAAAGCAAAGCAGTACACATGAAGTATGGTCATAGTTATCTAGGTAGGTTTCTGGGGCAGAGATTGAGACTAGCCGTGGACCTGGAGTGTGCTCTGATTTAAAATGGCTTCATTTTCTTTAAATTAAAATGTAATTTAGCAAATACAAAGAGCATAACCAACAGTCCATATGATAATAATAATACCATAAGTTAAACAAATCTTTCCTCAACCCTACATGAACATGAAATGTTCTTGTGTGCCTTTTGGCTACCAGACGGGTCCCAAACAGAGAGTCAAAATAAGCCCTATCTCAGAAAATCCCTGGTTAGTAATCAGAGAGACAGTTGGGACACAATGGTGGCCAGAAAGCTTGACCTGGTGACTGGTTGTAAAACCTGGTATGGCAGCACAGCTGTTCATTGCTGAAATTATTCACTCATTCAGCCACATGGCCTTGAATAACAATCTCTCAAACTGACTTCATTAGTGGAAGGTGGAGAAACCCTCGTGTGTTCAGGGCTTTGATCTGAACAACCACTTGGGAAAAGTGGAGAAGTCAGAGGGCATGACCTCCACACATTAGAGGCAATCCAGACACACAATGAAAATGAGAAGGAACACGTGTGTTTGGGCTTGTATTTCCTCTCTTAGGGAGATTTATATGTGTTCTAGGAGTCAGAGCGCTGATGTTCTGTTTGTTGTTATTATATACAAAATATTTTATCAGTCAAATCAAATTCAGAATGTTTCATTTCAGTGCAAAATCCAGTCCAAATGTCAGCAGCACAGTAGATATTGTCAGTAGATACCTTTGCAAAAGTACACAAACTCAGGACCTGAAACCCCCCAATGGAGTGAAAGGGGGTTACACACACACTCTTTTTTAACTTATCAACACTCATTAATAAACTGAAAGATGTTCATGCTTCATTTTTGATGTTGCTTGATGTTGAAAAATATAAGTGATGTGCCATGGGTAAACACAAGTCAGGTTTTATAAAAATTTACCATTTATTCCTTTTTTCATATTTTATTTTTATTGCATTTATACTTATTTTTATGAGCATTTGCCCAGATATGTCTCAGAAAGACATATTACATGCTTGTGGTTGTCATAGTGCCAAAGTGAATAATACCCAATTATGTTCCAATGATGCTGCACTAGCAGTGGACCTGACAAGACTAATGAAATTGGGCGAAAAATATCTGATGCGCACTGCCATCTACAGGCAACGAGTTCGAAAGGTCGGCCACTTGATACGCAGCCTCTTCAGAGACATAGGGTCCCGCTGTTGTTTGATAGCCCGTAATCAGGGCGTAATTTAACTAAAGACGATGCCAGGGTATCAGCCTTTTCATTACTCAGGAACACTTTAACCGGTGGCGGTAAACGGACACACATTACTTTGCAGATTATTCCCGCTAAAACCGTCGAAAGAGAGCTCCGCGAAGGTTTTGAGACAGATGAATGCTTAAGTACAAGAGAACACACTGCATGCACCTGCAGTTTCTTAAAGCCAAAAGTTAGCGGAGCTCATCTCAATCAGCACCTCGGACAGCGACGCAGTGCTTGCTGATGGGAACGTCTCTGTTGAACATGACCCCGGGTTGGTTTGAAGAGAAAGGAGCATCGATTGTTTGTCAGCGCGAACGATGAATAAATTCGAATGAGCAGAGAGTAACCTGCGATTTCCTATATAAATAATGGGTCGACTCTTCAGTTTTATGTGAAATGTGCACAGTAAACATTATAGAGGCAACTAAAATATTCAAGTACTTGGGCCGAAACCTTTGTGATTCCATTTTTTTTAATTCAACACATATCTACGAAGATTATAATTATTAAACTAGCACACACATAAACACACACGGCTACACGTTCGCACGCGCATACACACGAGCGCACATAGACACACAGATGCCCACATACAAACACTGGGATTTTTGTAATTTGTTGAGATGTGGTTGCCTCTCATACACAAGGAGTTTGGGTGGTTAAGATCGATGTCAAGATCGAACGATACGTTTGCAAAGACGACTCAGTGTATTTACTATGTAGACGTCAGAGTATTTTATGTAAAGCACATACCTTATTTTGCAAAATCTCAGTGATGTCACCACAGTCACGACTCAGCGGGAAATCCTCAACGTATTTGCGGTATCTTCAGATCGGATTTAGGCATTCCAAACCAAAAATATACTGTTGATCTACACTTAACGGTGAATCAAGTATTCAAGAAATGACAGACACGGGGAGTGGCAAAAGGTTTTGCCTTAGCGCCGGGTTTGCGGTTAAGATTCCCGAACAACATCGGTGACGGATAGTTTACATGTTCTCATGCATTGCTGGAGTTCAGAAAAGTAAGCCATGTGTCAGTGAAAAATCATTTGTCACGATCCCTTTCCCTGTCCAAAGTTTGAAAAAAAAAATTGCACACTTTTTCCTCCAGCTCAGTCGGCTGGTGCTTTGCCTTGCCGGTGGGCAACAGAGCCAACAAGCAGGAACGAGGTCCGGTGCGAGACTCACATCTGACGTTAATGTTTACGCCGTTAACAACGTTTAAACCGCTACTGGGAAACGGCAAGGGATAGACTGATAAATCCTGTCCACTTACTGTGATTCGAAAAACATCGTTACGCAGCTGAAGTTACGCACTTGTCCGCAACTCGGGCGAACCGCAGCGCCTTACTCGTTTTCCAGCAGCCTCCAAAGTGCTGAGGGATTCTGCAGAAAGTGGTGCGTGCGTGCGAGTGACGCAAACCATGTTTAATAGGGCAATCGGCAGTGATAACCACAGGTTAATGCACACCCTAAACTTAAGGTGAAATCGTGGCTCCGGATGAGGAAGAAAAAGTCTGGGTGAACGACGGGAGCCCGTAGGATGCTTTTCAGAATGCTGAATTTCTTTGACATTGTGCACGTCTATTCATAACAGTAAATTATTCCGACATATTTAAAAAGAAAGTCACAAGAGGATTATTAATGGTATCCGATAAGCAGCCATAGCCAGCCACACACACACACTGAGGATTATACAGATATGCAGTAAATATGGAATCCTTATAAAAGCGCTTTGGCAGGATCATTTGAAAGGTTTAGCAAGTGGGAATTACGCCGCTACGTGCAACGTCTGGATAGTGTAATTTTTTTCCCCCGCTGTTTGTCACTACTAACCCATCCATACTAATCAGTTACAGAACTTACAGTAAGTCTAACAGATTCTCTGTAACAATAACAATACTGAAATCAACTCCATACTTGTTCGAAGATGAATTCCTATTCTCCAAAAACAGAAGTAAATATTGCACAAGTACAGTACTTTTTTATATATATTATAGTACCAGGTGCAGCAGAGAGCTCTCTGACTTCACCACATCTGAAGGAACATCTCAAGAGGAGCTTTACAGAGGAACTCCTCCTCGTCGTCTGGCTGGCTCCATACAGTCCAATTATAGAAGGAAAAGGAGGTTGGGAAAAGCTTGGATGGAGAATCAATTAGCCAATAAGTCCAATTGGTCTAATGAGATAGACAGTAAGTCGATGGAGAGGGACAGAGCCAAGGGGTATCAGTCTTTTTAGGAGACTTGTGTTAAAGCAGTAGATCCGGGGGAAAAAAGCACAGAAAACACTTAAATACCAGACAATGGCTGGTGTGCACCAGGGGAACTGAGGTCACCATCAATGTGCAGAGCCAGAGGGATGGACTGTTGTCGCCCAGTGCTACCTCATTTCGCCTTTATGTTGAGAGCACTGATTAACCCTATGGAGATCTGTGATTAAAACACATACTTTTCCTCTGTCCCTGTAAACTGTTACGTGGGTTTTCAGTTCATAGTGTTTTGCAGGTGTAATGATGTTTAGAGTGACATTGAACGAAAAGATTTGAAATCTGCCACAGTTTAGGTTCACTAAGATGTCAAATGTCCCAATTACACCAGTAAACAATTTTGTGTGTGTGAGTGGATGAGTGTGTGTGTGTGTGTGTGCGCATGTGCATGTGCGCATCAAATGCACTAAGCAATCTTGAGCTTCAAGTAAGAGGTAAACTATCTTATTGAAGCCAGCACTCTGCCTGCAAATTGCTCACTGTAGACAGTTGTCTTGGTAGCAAACTCACCTCAGACTGCATGACAATAGTGTTCAACATTTCTACTGCCAGTATTCCACTGCTCTAGCTGCTTTGCCAGTGACTGTGATTCCTCTCTGATATTTGTATACTCTGTCTGATTCAAGACTGAAATGAGATTAAATTGCCTGCATAATTACGAAGAAAAATGGTTCTTCTCTGCATTTGTTGTTTGTGGCAATAACTGAAGGAAGTCAGCATTACTTATGGGTCAGCAAATCAATGGAACTCTTTTCAGTGAGACACTGAAATAGCTACAAACACGTTGAAGTTTCCTATTATCAGTGGTCAGTATTGTTATAATACTGCAATATTATTAAGGTATTGTGATGAATTCAGACAACATCATTTCTAGTTTCATCTTCTCTCTGCTTTGGACACAGGAAGACAGACAAATCTCATGTAATATTCCACATTCAGATAAACAGTAGCCAAAAATATTTATTTTGTTTTCAAAGACTTGATGTTGCCACCCTTCTGTAATTGCTGTCCTCAGACAGCTTTCTCAATTTTAAGATCTACCTTTTGGTTCTCTTTCATGTCTTTAGCAGTGACAATTGTTTGGTTTTTTTCCTTTTGTTTTGTTTTTTGTTTTTTTTTAATAATGTTCCTGTGTCAGGGTGGAAATTGGATGAAATTATCTACATAATCATATTGCTGCCCCTGTGTTACACTACTCTCCTCGGTATTACCGACGTCATCTCTCTATTACTGTCATCATCTTTCTCTCATCAACATGTTTGTGTCTCAAGTTTTCGCAGTCACATGATTCACAAGGCACTCCAGTTACTGGGCTCTCTGAATCTACCACACAACACACAAATACACACGAGGATGTGACTCTGGCTCCATTTTTCCCAGAAATGTGATTTGCTCTTTATGGTTATTTTTCATCTTTAAATCATCAACTTCTGTACTGTCACCATCATTTATAACCATATAATGTGTAAATGAATGTATTAGGCTGGCTTGTGTTGCTGACTCATAAATGTTAGTAAACATTGGATGGGTGTCAGAGTGAAATATAAGGCTAAAATCTTTATGGTTTGGATCAGGGTGAATTATTAGAGTAAAAACCTTTATGGTTTTCTATGAAGAAGCCAAGTGTTTTGAGAGATGAAAAAAAAAAAACAACAGGAATCAGCTTTGATTACACAAGCCATCATTACTGTGTATGTTCTTTGGGTTGTTGTTGTTGTTGTTGTTACCTCTGATTCTAAACCACAGAAAAACAAGAAACTGAAGAACTCTTGTTGAGACATTCTGTTCCTGTTTTAATTTCAAAAAGAAAATTTGAAAAACCATCAACATGTCAGGCATTGGTGGAATTCATTCCTCGCCACATGACCTGTGTGATAAAAACAGATTCGATAAAAAAATTACTTTTCCTGATATTTGCATGATCCTAAAATGGACCCCTGGAGCAGTCATTGGTCATTTTAACCATGTTACCATAGTACGTCACATGAAATTAGAGTCTGTGGATTTCAGACTGTTGTTTTGACAGTGGCGTAATGTACAATTGTTTAATGTTAATTTAATTCCTACTCTAATTATGAAATTTAATTGAGGGTTGAAATAACATTAGCGAGACAGTAAACACACAGGCTCTATTTTGAGCCAGATAGTGTCAAGTCACTGTTATCATAAATGCTTTACTCTCAACAGTTTGGAAGGAGGCAAATTAGGGTCCTGAGCACAGGACAACAACACAACATTGACTTGTTTGGATGGAGCTAAAAATTACTCGATAACCTATTGACAAACAATGCCAGTCAGTTAATCAACACTACATAATGAGCAAATTCAATATCTGGTCTTGTAAATGTGCGTTCAAACTGGAGCTGCATTGATTCTAGGCACCGGTAATAAGGCCAACATTAATAATGTGATTAAGATGCCCTCATCCTTTCCATAATGATAGGCTTTGACTAGGTGGGGGGAGGGGAGGGGGTGAATTTGGCTTGTTTGTTTGGCGTCTCATCCATTCAAACTCATTACTGAAAAATCGTTTGATAAACTTGTATCAGTGTGTTCCTGTTACTGTAAGCCTATTTTATGTTCACTCAAGTGTATTGTTCCTGTGAACTAAAACTACCCCTTCCCCCAAATCAATATACAGTGCACGAATAAAAAACGACAGAAGTCTGATTAAAATCGCTATTACAAACAAGAGAGACATGTACAACATAAGTGATTAAAACAACACTGCATGCTGATGACTGGCCCATGGTCTTGCAGATTTGAATGAGCTGTTTTCTCCCAGTGCCCCACCACAGTGGAGGGCTTTTGGAAAACACAGACACACACACACACACACACACACACACACTTGCGCACGTACGCACACACACACACACACACACACCAGTCCTCTGTAGTCATTTGTGAATTTAGGCTATGAAGTCATTTAACATCTGAGTAATTAGCCTCTCTCAGGGGTCCTGATGGAAAGCAGTGCTTTGGGCCCCATTGTGGTGCTAGCTGGCCTCCAGCGTTATCCATAACCCTGACAGAACCCTCCATGTTGTCAGTCCCTCCGTGGCGGCCCCTGAATTCCACCCAGAAGATGATGAATGCACTCCCTCACTGACATAACAATCGCAACACCCTTTTATTTAACTCTCTCACACCGGCACACTCTCTTTCACACACACACACACACACACACTCTCTCTCTCTCTCTCTCTCTCACATACATTACACCTCCCCCTCCCTATTTTTTCTCTTTCACTTGCCTACACTACTTTTCTCTATTCCCATGTGATAAATGAGTTTTAATTCTGATTTCCCTTATTTGCATGTTCTCAAGTATAGGACTATATGTAATTTCAGACATCATGTTACTGAATAACGCTTCAAGGGCATGTTTGGCATCGTTGGAAGGCTAGACTCATGACAGTCATCATGAAATTGGTCCATTCAATGTACCTTGATTAATCTTTATATCATGAACTTCAAGGAAACTTGACATTACAACACAGTCACTAATTCAGGCAGTAGGAAGAGAGTTAAAAGGAGCTTTTACTGGCACATTTAACTGCATAAATTCATCAGTCAGCCATTCACCTGGATAAACAACCTGCCACATAGACATACCTTTGAATGTTGTGGAGATTTCATAGTTTCCAGTCATGGTGATACCCTCGTCTCCAACTAATGATGACAGCTGGATGCCTAGCTAATGCGTCTTGCCTCTTTGGACCTCTGGATCTTTCGTGCCAGTAGCAGGTAGATGTCAAGAGGCAAGGATCTTTGAATTTGACCACATAGCTGGACAAATGACCATATTCCTAACGAAAGAAGGACTGGTGGGCCCTCTCACGGTTCATGGTCACGGATCCCTTTTCAAAAGGGCTGTCGGCAGGTCACAAGCGCTCAGCTGCAGCTGCCATTCTTCAGGCTTTACTCTGAGCGTGAGGGGCTGAGTTCTCGAGAGGTGTGATGTTGTCTGCGTAGTCGAAGCCACTCAAACACACAGCAGGGTGTCACCTCTGCTGCTAAGGATGTGTCATTGAGTCCCAAGTCAAGGTTTGCGGCAGCTTCTTGTCAACAAGAATAGATGACTAGACAGAGGGTCTGGACATCATGAAGCAGGATTCCTGCGGTGACATCCAAAGGGCTGAAGGTACTGCCGAACCGGATCAATGAGCTCTGGCAGGTTTTGGGGACAGGACATTTTTTGGCTTTGACCCCCAGGATTCAGGATCCCATTAAGGAGAAGTACTGCAACACGTGGCCTCTGGCATTTCATTTCAAATCACTGAAAATTTCAACTGGTGAAATATGATGATCCTAAGAGTTTTCCATTGTCTAAAAGATACGCATTTATTTTACAAAATGTCTGCCAAGATGAAATCAGCCGGGGCCATTTCTCAAGACAAGGATCGTATTCAGGCAGTTCCTGGTTTAAGAGGACCTTACTGTCCACTTTAGCAGCAAAAGGCAAGCATGCAATTACACAGCAGGAGTGCCTTGATTAAAAGATAGCCGTTCTTAGGCAAGGACACAGTCCCATTTGTGGCACACTGACATAGAGTGATTGTCTTGGTACCCTCATGCAGAAACCGTGACTGATACCAAGCATATTTGCACCTTCCTGGGTTTCAGCTATGATGGCCAAGTCCAGAGCTGATGCCCTTCTCTTCTCCATTGACTGTATGGCCCTTGATGTCACTTCCCACAAGGGTATATAGACACAGATGTGCAAGTACCCGTCAGCAGGAGGTGGTTGGTTCGAGGCAATGCTAGCCTTTGTTATTGCTGACACAGATACAATCTTTGTTTCTCTCAGCCAGTGGCTCTCCCAAGTGCTGTAATGGCACTTTCTATACCTCTTCTATAACCTCAACAGTCTTCCTGTTGTTACCAGTCAGGTAAGATGTCTTCCATGGTTTGCTCCAGTCAAAAGTATTGGAGGATGTGGAATCTGCTTGAGATCTCAAGCTGGAACTTCTCCCAAGCAGCCGATGTTTGTTGCTGTTGAATTTTTCATGCTTTTACTGGCTGACACCCTGTGACACTAATAATTTAGTGATCTAGAGAGTCTAGTTCAACACAATTATACACATGGCAATTAAGCAATTAATTATATGTTTCACATTTTTGCGATGAATCGTACTTATACCAATTTTGTAGTGCTACATGGGTTAGTGTATTTTGTTTGATCCCTCAGGTTAGGGCTATGTCATTGCCTTACATTTACAAACATTTGGTTGAGTTGAGTGGTAATAACAGTACCACTGTTGATGTAAGGGCAGTGCTCCCATTGGAGATACTATTCTCACACTCATCCACAGAGCGGCAAATTCCCAGTTTCTGAAACTGCTACTGCTGACGAACGATTCTCTGAATAAGAGAACTAACGTGTTAAGTAGTACTAGTTACCCATGTGTGGTGAATACACATACTACCCTCGATATAAGTACCCTGACCTTTGTTTCATGGGCCTAGAAAAAAAAAAGTTTTGAAGAAGAAGATACAGTTACAGAGAATAAGTTTTCTTTATTTTGGTAGAGAACGAATCCTTTGCTCACCCACTTTGCTGTCAGCTCGTCTGTTACCGGTCCCAGACGTAACGAGTCTGAGCCAATGTTGCATGGAGGAACCGGTTCCGAAGGCGAGGACATAGACCGTTCGCCATTAAGCCCTAATGTTGTTTCTGAAGTGCTTGTCAGCTCATTGTCTTTTCTTATCATTGTCACTGCTCTTCCGTCCATAGTTCAGCTAAAACTGTGTCCTGTTCTCTCCCTCATTCCACTGGCAGGTCCCTTAATTTTCCTTGGTTGTCAGCTTTTGCCCGTGTCTTGATGTGTAAAGGAATTTGGTTAATTTAGGGAA
The DNA here is from genome assembly GCF_902362185.1 of Chanos chanos. Lineage (NCBI taxonomy): Eukaryota > Metazoa > Chordata > Actinopteri > Gonorynchiformes > Chanidae > Chanos > Chanos chanos. The sequence continues at coordinate 17,860,929 of NC_044508.1, read as the reverse complement.
TTGTCTCCCGAACTCATCAACTGCCGTCAATTTCCTTTTATGTTTTGCGTGCCTTTTAGTGTCACTCTTGTATTGCCATCAAGACACCTCTAAAACTGAAACAACACCAGTCCCAGTGACACATAAAGCAACCATTTGCAGGAAAGACCAAAGAGACGTGTGTTTCACATTCAAATGCGTGCGTTTCGTTTAAGCAGAGAGGGTTCATTCCTTGAGGGTAAGATATAATTTATGAATGAAAAGGTTTATTTCATTTTAAATTGTTTTAATTTGTTTCCCAGACAAATTGCAATTAAGACTCTTCAAACAGCGTAAGTATCTTAATTGTATTTTAGATTTGCAAATAGAACCTTGGGAATCTTCTCAAACTGTCTTCTTGAGACCACTGAGGGAAAAGAGAGAGTTTCTCCGCATCTTAGCACATAAAAATCAATTTCTTCTTTCTTCACATGATGACCTACCACACACCCACACACTCACATATATATGTAGGCTACATATATGTGCGTGTGTGTGTGTGTGTGTGTGCAGTAGTGACCTACTGACGCTGTCCAGCTGCCAAGAACCAAGAGATGCACTACCTGCTCTGTCTGCTTTTATCAAACCATTCACACCAAACAGAGACAGGGCATAGTTTCTGCTGAAAGGATGGTCGTACTTTTTTGGCACATTCTCAGTTTGCCACTAGATTCAGGCTTCTGTATATGCCATATAGTTACATAGTGATATAGTTATAGGAAAGAGTCATCTTCATAAAGAACAACAGAGGGCTGAGCTGTGTCTGTGCGACTCATTTAAATGCCGTCCAATTCAGAGAGCACTAATCACATGGAAATGGTGTCATTAAGAAGTGACAGGGGCCTTTTCTGTCTGAAAGAGATATAAAAGAGAGAGAGAGAGAGAGAGACAGAGAGAGAGAGAGAGAGAGAGAGAGACAGAGAAAGAGAGAGAGAGAGAGAGAGAGAGAGAGAGAGAGAGAAACAGAGACAGAGACAGAGACAGAGACAGAGACAGAGACAGAGAAAGAGAGAGATCTCCATCTGTCTTCAAGTGCATCCATCTTAAATGTCCATCTGTCTCTCCAGTTCTGTTTACCCACAGTCCTGTGGGGTTAAGCAGAAACTTTTCCCAGTATATTTGCACATTAAGACATATGTGAGGTTTTCATTGTACGAGCCAAGATCTCTCACTATCTGACAAAGACACCCAATATATATATATATATATATATATTACCCACAAAGGTCTTACAAAAAAAGAGGTTTGTGAAGGACATAGGAAAGGCTCTTAAGTATATATCAAACAAATTTCCAGTGTTAAAAAAATTACATGCATAAACAGAAAAAAAATCATCTCTGAAATGAAATATTCAAAAATTAGGCAAACTATATAAACCATAAATATATATATGTAAAATAAAATGCACCACCAGTGTGAAAGCAGTCCAAGTAAATCTTTCTGTCCTGTCCTCAGACAAATTCCTGCAGTGGCCAAGTGCCAAACGTGTAATTCTCAAAGGATGAGCTTAGAGTGAGTTTGATCCGGCTGGACTCTTACTGACATTCCAAACACAAGCCTAATACATCACCCTCCCAAGTTTTAATTTGATGTTTAACCAGGTCATCTTTCGATGAAAATATATGATGAGGAAGATTGTAGGTCTCCTGATGGAGCCTTTGATGCATTTTCTAATCCACTTTTACTTCCCCACTATGGTCTATTAATCTGGGAACCAGATACTTATCTTGTTTCTGATTTATGCCCTAATAAAAGGGTTGACATATGGATTGGATTAAGTCTTGGCATAGTGTAAGGTTTATAGTTAGAGTTTATGATTTAAACTAGAGAGGTCAATGATATAACGTGCAATTTGGACCAGCTGAAATTTGGATTAAGAAGTGCGTTTGGTCGAAGAGGTGGATTCTAGTTAAGCTTATTTCACCCCGTTTGTAATGAGCCACTGCGGTGCTGTTCATTTCGAAATGTTATTTACCTTTTTTTCAGATTGTCTGTAGCGCTCGTCCACCACCATCTGTCTGTACGGTTAATCGGGTCGTGCCTGAGGCTTTTAATTAATATGTTTCTGTCTGTGTTAAAATGAATTTGCACATCCTCTCCCTTCCAGTGGTAAACACCTCAAATACGCACTTCACTCCGAGTCGACGTGACACACCCACGACTTCAAACCAACACACAGCAAGATTTTAGCACCTTTTAAACCAGGCTCTCATCAAAGACAAAAGTAACTGTCCACAGTTCTCATTAGACAGTTCCATTTTGTATATAATCAGACGGATCCAACTCTGCCAACACGCAATACAGTCTAGTTCAGTTTTTAAGCTACACTCTCATGAAAAATCATTCGGTGTCTTCCCACATCCATGTATTTTTTTCCTTCTTTTTGCCCTTCAGTTGTTTTGTATAGAAGAAGACACAGATGCTTTAACGATTCCAGTCAGGCAAGAACGGGCGGGAAAAGCGGCACGGCGCTACACTGTGAAAGAGGAGAAGCGGTTCTCAAGAAGACTTCAACACGTTTTATGTCACTACATTTCTCCAGGCCTAACTAATGCAAATGCTCACCCATGCATGTCATGCCGTGGCTTGTTCCCACTGTCATCTCTCTCGACCCAGAGTTAGGAAAGTCCATAAATTAAACCCGAAGTAACAACTTTATTAAAAGCCTCACATTTATCAAAAACACAGAGGCCACGGGTTTCCGTGATTAACCAGGCGGTGGCAAGCGCGGGGTTTGGAGGAAAGGTAATGTGTAATGTCCGTGTTAAATCTAACATCAGGCTAAAAACAATGCAAAAAAAAAATGGAATTTGTTTATTCATGTTTTTGCGTTGCTACCATTTCCGCTCCCATTTACACGATAAAACGGCTGAGGGTAAACAGATTCTCAAGGTCCTCTTCAGTAATCAATATGAATATGAATGAGTCGTCTCATTAACAGCAGAAGATGGAGGGAAACATTATGGGAGCAAGTAAATTTTAAAAAAGCCACAAGGTATCTTTGTGTGCTTCCCTGAAGGACGACGTATGGCCCAGCAAAAACATTATTCATCTGATTTTGCCTCTGAAATGCGGCGGTTCATTCAAGTCTACAGAAAAAAAAAACAAAAAAAACCTGTGCTTAATTTGAGGAGGGAGAGAAAGCAAAGTCTTGAGAGTCAGGAGAGTATTTCACACAAATGTACTCTGCAGCAGTAGTACAGGAGCCATTTAGATCCAAGAGAGAGCGACTACTTGTAATGGGCACATTACAAGGCAGAGCTGATGAATTGTAAATTTCACTTTTCCACGTGCATCGTGTGTCCATGGGGGGAAAAAGGGGGAGAACTTGGTGAGAGGTAAAATTAACGGCTATTTATATGCATTAAGCGAAACAATATTCAACATGGGATAGCTGTGTCGGCTGTTCTGTCCGGAGTCAATCATCAGAGCAGTTCACACGACCAGCCTCAAAACAAATCATAGGAACATTGCATGAACGATATACAGCAAGGTACTAGAATAGACACCAGGTTTCTGTGTGTGTGTGTGTGTGGTGGCATAGGACAGATAGTGCTTCACTGTGACCACCGCACTGCAGACTCATAAGAAATGTCCCACTCTGTAGGCCTTATATTTCTACACCACAGACATAACGTTTATTGAATTTTGACTTGTTTCTTACCTCTAAGGTAAAGAATAATACTACATCATCCGAAGACAGACTGAAAACCTGTGAACGGGTCATAAACTGTGCGTGCATGCGTGTGGGCGTGTGTGCGTGTGTGCGTGCGTGTGTGCGTGCGTGTGTGCGTGCGTGCGTGCATGTTTGTGTGTGTGAGTGCATATGTGTCTGCGTGTGTGTGAGTGCGTAGGTGTATGCATGCAAGTTTGTGTGTGAGTGCATGTCTGTGTGTGTGTCTGGTGTGCATGTCCTTGTGTGTGTGTGTGATTGTCTCTGCGTGTGTGTGTGTGTGTGCGTGTGTGTTGGAGGTTTAAGGTTGTAATTGTAGTCTGGACTGGGCCTCCTGGCGCATGGCCAGTCAGTGCTGGTAGAGTCTGATACAGAGGTCGTTGAGAGGTGCATGATGGAACATCCGGTTGCACATGAATGCCTTTACATTGGGTGTCTGTTATTTGAAGTTTAATCTCTGTTTGTGTCCAGACCCTCTCTCTTTCCTTCCTTGAGTGTGTGTGTGTGTGTGTGTGTGTGTGTGTGTGTGTGTGTGTCCGTGTTTGACCAAGCAGGGCATCAGCCATGACGCCACGGCTCTCTCATCCTTCAGGGTATCTGTTAAATCAAGGTGCAGTAAAACATGGGCCCAGGAGAATAAAGAAACACAGATCTGGATTTAACATTCAATGAATCCTTACAACCCCTCTTTTGTTTCCCCATAATTTGTCAAGTAATAAAAAGAAAGAAAAGAAATAAATTTTCTTTTAACAACCATAAGGAAAACCCTTTTTGTTTGTTTGTTTGTTTGTTTGTTTGTTTTACAACAGCCGCGCTGTGATCAACACTTAACAGTAAATGAGCTCATCTATGAATCTTGTTGTGGATGAGTGGTTACATGAGGGATTATACAAGGGGACAGTTAGAGTTTGAGAAAGCTGTACAGGGTTTAATACGAATATCTGGGGTTTAACAGAGCTGTGTAGGATTCAAGAGAGATGCATAGAGTTTAATAAAACTGTATAGAATTTAAGAGAGTTGTGTAGACTTTAATAGAACTGTATAGAATTTAAGAGAGTTGTACAGACTTTAACAGAAATATGTAGAGTTTAATAGGGCTGTGTAGAGCTTAACAGAATTGTGTAAGGTGTTATAGAACGGTGTAGAGGGGCATTTTTCGGCAGGATTTTTGAATGTAGGCGAGGAAGATCCAGGCAGAGAGGCTGATGTGGCCTGGCTTGTAAAGTGATGTAAGGTGTTCAAATCAGATGAGTTTCTTGAGGTACTGGAGGGTACTATTGTCTCAATTAACAGGAGATGATAGGCTGCAACCCGATCTTTTGAGGTTTGAAGATAGCATTCATTTTTTAATCTCTGTTTTTGAGTAAATGGGTATGGAAATTGGAAATGTGATAAACGTGTCGGCAAATTAATTTTTTTAATCTTTTTGTCATCTGATTATTGTTGTCCATTGGAAATCCATGTTTTCAGCCACAAGCCATTGTGGTAATTGTTTATTATATGTTTTTATTTCCTTTAAATTTATTTTGAGTGTCATACGATTGAAGATGTAAAGGGGTAAACCTGCTCTTTTGGGTTTTTGGAATGAGAGGTTTTGCACTGGTTTTGGATGGACATGTCTCAGATTTGTCCTCTGGGTGTACTGTCAATAAAACAAATCAGCAATTAGAAAAAAAATCCTCGCTTTGTCTTTAACCGAGGCGATATAAACCTTGAGAAGGTCTAGCTAAATAAAGAAGTATAACGGTTAGGCAAACATTTCATCGCTAGGGTTTAATCCAGTGCTTAGTCAGTGCAATCATGAGCAAATATATTATAAATGAACTCACATATAATTTTTAAAATATGGTTATTTTTTGCCTGATGTTCTACCAGTGATCCTAAAGGTTAGAGTACAAATGTATTCTGTATCAGAATGATGTACAGTAAGAGTTCTGTATTACAAGAGTTCCTTTGGGAAAATGAAGGACACCAGCCCAACACTGGTACAAACATACAAGCACAGTCCTACACAGACACATGTACACACGTAAAAACAAAGGTCTTCGAACAGCATCGCTTTAAGGGAAATTTTCCAGTGGCTCCCAGATTTGGACAACCTTCATTGAGATGTATATCTCTGAAGAATGAACCGAAGAGCTCGGCGGGCACTGAAGTGACGCCAATGCATTTTCATAATTTAATTGGAAAGATTTAAATGTCATAGTGATACAGCTCTGTAAGGGAGTAATAATTACAATGCCATCAACAATAGGACTATAATTCTACCAATTGTCGTGCTTTTAAAAGCTTACATCTCTCCACATCAAGAACAAATGTCATCCTGGAAGGAGTGAGAAAGCACTCAACACGGAACTTATGAGCCATAAAACAAATGGTTAATATCATTTTTTGAACATTCTGACAGACAGTGAAAGAAAATAAAGCAAAGCAAAACAAAAGACCAACAATACATATAAACAAAACTGTAACATGAGGCGCTTTCGCACCGAACAGTTCTAGGGTCTAATTCGATAGGAACTACCCCCTGTGGAGCTTCCCCTAGAACTACATTCGTTCTAGGGCCTTTTTTCTGTTTGCTTTCGCACCGCCAGTAGGAACGCTGAAGTGACGTAAGCCGGCCGACGGTATAGCAGCTAAGAGCTGTTGTTTACGACTAACCAGGATAGCTGCACATTTTGAAGTACAAATTTAATGACTTTTAAGACCTTTTAAATACCCCCAAAAGGAAAAAAAGAACCATTACTGCGGCAAAAGAAATCGGCAAACTAGACTACAGTATACGCAATGAGTTTTATTGAATTTGAATGACAGAAATATTGATTGCACATTAGATAACCTATAACTGCCTTCTCATTAACGAAAATAAAACTGTATGGCGATAGACCCAGTCCAATGGAGAAAATAATTTCCCAATGCATTTATGCATTTACCACCGCAGTAGCAGTGAATGACTTGATGGGCATAGTACTTTTCGGGTGCTGGCATAGCGCTTGTGCCTGACCCTTGCTCGCGGCATCGTGTTTTTTTTTCCCCTTTTTCCCCGCCGCAGCCCTAAAATCGTAAGCTGGATAAACACATTCTTATTTTAGGTTAAAATGCGGATCACAGCCACACAAGCGGACACACAAGCACCTACCGAAGCGGAGTGTACGCTACCTCTTCAATGTACAAATATACATTGGACGTTGCAAAATGGTCATTGTTGGGGGATATAAAATACCGGTAAAATAAAACATAAAAACTATGTGCCCCCTCCTACAATTCCAGACATTTTGAGACATGTGGACCACACATGGATAAATTCAACCAGAACTTTCGCTTTCACTGTTTTATTTATGTTGGGGTGTCTCGTGTAAACAAATGCATTGTGGGCCGCATTTCAAAGTACGACGAATAACTCGCTCATGCTAATGGAGGAACAGGCTTCGCCTGTGTTCAGCCCAAATGCATCGAGCCAGGCATGTAGACTGGTAATGCACGCGCGACGTTCTACGGCGTGTAGCACGTGTGTGGCAACTTTAGAATGTTTTCTTTTTTAAGTTTGTGTTTACGTGAGCTTGAAACAAAGCAGAGTTGAGAAATCGTATGTAACGCATCTTAATACTTATTCTTAATATATTTAACCTGGAAAATTTAACCAGTACATTACAGCGAACGGTCCAAATCGTTGTCTGTCAAAAGTGCGAATACAGTTGCTCCAGTTGTTAACCAGACTCCGATCAGTCTCGAGTCGTTAGATAAACGTAGGTAAGTTCTATTTCGCTGTATGAAGTTGATGAAATGGTTAATGTTGGAAATGTAGTTGACGATCTTTAGTTGTTAAAGATGGAAACAGACTAGATAAGTGCATCCTTTCCACCTTTGTAAAACACTCATGTCTGAAATCGGTAATTTTTTTTTTAATGCAAACCTGGAGAATAACTAGCCAGTAATTCTTTTCTGTACCCCAGCACTAACAAACCTGTAACTTTGTCTCTGAAAAACAATACATCCTAATTAGTTACCAGAGGACCACCAGAATAGGACCGCTTTGAAGCTGTGCCTCTTCTAGATCTCCATGACTGGACTTGAAGAACATGATAGTAAAAATGTTCTGACAGTCAGTCCAAGATCATCTCATTACCATGGGATTAGCTGCTGTTGTTTTTTGTTTGTTTGTTTGTTTGTTCTTATGCTGCAGGCAATTCCAAACTATTACTTGAATCCAATGTTTGCCTGAACAGAGAATGATCAAAAAATCATTTTGGCCATGTTAATAGCAGAACAATTCCAGTTTGTTGAGATCATGTTGGATGGCTTGGAATTGGGGGTTATGTACCACATTAGACATGTTTAAATCGGAGCTGAGAAGACTGAGTCTGTCTGTTTTTCCATTGTTGTCAGTGTTCTGTGAACATCTGATTTGAGTCTTTTTTCCATTTTAGCTTCGGTTTGACCATAACAACTGATTCAAGCAAGCAGACTAAAGTCTGTGAACTGAAAAACATTTAATTTTGATAACTGTCTATTTCCAGTTGGCAGTTTAAGCTCAGCTTTAAGTTATTAAAAATGAAAACAGACTGAAATCCAGCCGAGGAGAATGGTCGGAAATATGGAACATTCTTAGTGCTGGTTTATGAATGAACTGCGAGTTGTACAAATCCATGGGATGTTTCTCAAAAATTTTCCTAAGTCAATCAAATCTTTTATCATGTTTTTCCTTTTGTCTGTTGCACAAAGAACAAGACCATCCAAATCTCGGGTCAGATCATGGATAACTCTGCCGGAGTCTCAGTGCTCTTGGGACCCAAAGCGATGCCAGAACCCAGCGCGAACCCGGCGAGAGAGGATCTAAACAACAATCCGTTGTCATCGTTCGGGGAACAGTGCCAAAACAGAAGGAAAAGGAAAAGAACAGACAGGGTTCGGGCGAGTCGGAAAAAGAGGAACGCCGCTCGGAAAAGAGACGGATGGTCCCCGGATGAGATTGCAGGGGCGGGAAATGAAGAGAGCTCCCTCCGTCCTCTCCCTCGCATCCCTCTAAAGAGCATGAAGGAGGCCGAAGCGAACCTAGCGTTCGGTGACGAGCAGGACATTACCCACAAGGCCCCAGCCTCCGCAGCTGCCACACAATTAAAGTGTCAAAGCTGTGAAATAGTGGGCCTTCCAAGTGGACCTAATCTGGGCTTTCTGCCTCAAATTGACAAATGGCTGAATGTAGCCCTGCAGGACGGCAGCTCGCACTACAGACAGAAGAAATATGCCGTTGCCGTCAGTCGCTTCACCACTGCGCTTGAGGTACTTGATATTTAAATTAGACCCTTCTGAAGTCTTCCATTTTTTTTTATATATATAAAGTTTCATTATTTATTTACTTTCTAAACAATTGGATCACACGATTATTTATTGGTTCTGCTTATTCCACCCACCTTCCTCTTCAGCTGTAAAATGTCAAACAGATAGATTAAATTAAACCATTCAAAAACTGTGAACTAAAACAGTAGAAACTAATAACATTGGTGCTTTAAGTATTCCCAGGGGATGTGCCAAATGTAGTATATGTGACTCACCTTAAATGGACTTTAACAGCTGCTCTCTTTGGCTTCACATTAAAGAGCAGAAAGGTTTGGCTAGCAATGAATCAAGGCAGTATTTTGTTCCTCTAAAGATAACAAATGACCCGAGCCCTTAAAACATTGGCCCTGGTGGTTTGGAGAATATCTAGGAAATAGCAGTCTTCAGCAAAGGCTAGGTTTTCAATATATTTAAATTGAACATAGCTTGCAAGAGAGAGCATAGCAGTCGCAGTCCCTGTGCGAGCTATCATTCTTGAAATGGCTGTTCATCAAATATTCTCTCTCTCTCTCTCTCTCTCTCTCTCTCTCTCTCTCTCTCTCAGTTGTGCTCTAAAGGTAGTGTTCTGGAAGAGCCTTGCGATGCTGACTATGAAGACGTTGCCAAGGTTGTCAGCTTCATTGAGTCTCGACTAGTTGCCTGCTACCTACGAATGAAGAGGCCTGATCTGGCCCTGCTGCATTCCCACAGGTATCCAGCTAGATAAGAGGAAGACATCTGAGTAGAGAGAGAGAGAGCAATAGCAGCAATAAGATACAGCCAGCAGAAGTCAGGTTTTATTATTAAGACTAAAAACACTCCAGTTTGACTTACGAGTCTCCGCTTTGGTTTTACCGACAGTTTACTCAAATACTTCAGTACTTCACACAGGGAACTGCAACATTAAACTCTAAAGCGGTAATGATGGTTGAGAGTAGATGTGGGTATGAAGGTGAGGATCAAAGTTTGTAAAAGTCTAGCAAGCCTAGAAATGTTCGGAATATCAAACAGTGCATTTTGTATAAGCTACTGCTTAGCTTCTTTTAGTAGTGTAAAAAAAAAAAAAAATCTGTTAGGTATTTCTGTTATTTTAGTGGTGTTTTGAATGGCCTTTGTGTGATACATTTACTTCCTAAGCTAACCAAGGATGACCAACAATAATAATAATAATAATAATAATAATAATAATAATACATACATACATACATATATACATGCATACATACACTGCCTGTCCAAAAAAAGAAGTCGCCATTTGGATTTGGAGCCTACGGAGGCAGTGTTATAATCTGGGGTTGCTTCAGTTGGTCAGGTCTAGGCTCAGCAACATTACATGGCAACAAAATGAAGCCAGCTGAGTACCTGAATGTTCTGAATGATCAAGTTTTCTTAGATTTTTTCCTCCTTGATGGCACGGACATATTCCACAACAACAATGCCAAGATTCATTGGGCTCAAATTGTGAAAGAGCGGTTCAGAGAGCATGAGGAATCATTTTTCACGTATGAAATTGGCCACGACAGAGTCCTGACCTTAACCCCATTGAAAGACTTTGGGATGCGCTGGAGAAGACTATATGGAGTGGTTAGACTTTCTCATCGTCAACAAGATCTTGGCCAAACATTAATGCAACTCTGCAATAAATGTTGTGATGTTGCATAAGGTTAGCGAAACAATGCTACAGTGAATGCATGCTGTAATCAAAGCTAAAGTCAGTCCAACGCAATATTAGAGTGTGACTTTTTTTTTGGCCAGTGTACATACATACATACATACATACATACATACATGCATGTGTAAATACAAAACTGAAAAAGATTACATTTCCTCATCATTATACAGCATCATAAAAAGAGATGAGTCAACCCGGTATCATTTTTTGTGTAATAGCAGGATTTACAGTATGTTTTTGCTACTATGTCAGGTTTTTTCTTTTGTTGGTTTGATTCCGTGTGACCCATAGTTTATATCTCTGATTTGAGAGTCAGACTAAAGGCGCCATTTATGAGGGTTTGGTGGGAAACAGAGGTGCCGTAATTCCTGACCATTCATATCCAAGTCCTGCCCCCACCCCACCCCCCACTTATCTGTATCAATCCCGTCTCTGTAGTCACTCCGCAGAGACTTCTCTTCCCATTCTCGTTAGAGAGGAAAAGTTTGCTTTCTCTCTGCTCTATAACTCATCTTGACCGTGCCCTAACCTTGAACACTTCTCTTTGCATAATTTGAAAAAAAAAAAAAAATCAAATAAAGAAGGTTCCCATTCATTCTACCCACTTTATTCTTGTTTGGTTTATCACAGTGTCATCGAACCACATGACAATTATGAGACGCTGTAACAGAGGGGAAAGCGAACGTTTTGACATGGCGGTGGATGGTGTCATGTTTATGACGGTGGTCGCTGTGTTTAGTCATAGGGAGCTGGGGGAAAAAAACATACATTCTAAGTGTCACTGCTGTGAATGTGCTCCTGGTCCACCTGTCTGCATTATTGCTTTCATCAAAATGCAATACAGGAATAAAGAATAGGTTGTCACAATTTCAAACTGTTCAGGGTTTGAAAGCGAAGGTGGAGTTTGAACATTATGTATAATGTGTTGAAGCAAGCACACCTGCTGAATGAAATCATCAGAAACGCACACACACACACACAAAACATGTAAAGGTTTGGCTGTTACAACTCTAAATGGTGAATTTGTGTTTTGTTTTGTTTTGTTTCGTTTTTTGTCATACACGTCGTCTGTAACGAAAATAGGAAACGTTTACATGGACCAGTGTTTTCAAAGCCAGCAGAGCGAAGGTAATCTGCGAGCCAATCAGAATGTGCTCTGCTGAGTTATAAGATTTAATCTGAGACAAGGCCAGAAAAAAAAAAGCAAAGAACACTCTATAGGTTTCTTCGTTCATCACTTCAAATGTCATTTTATTTGGTCGTTTGGTTCCCTGAGACGGTCTTGTCCTCGTCTTCTGAAGGCTGTTCGTTATGTGGGGTAAAAAAGGAAAATAACGATTAGTCTTTACACAAACAGTCATCAATATATCCACTAGGAAATTGAGTATGGAAGCCTATGGCGTTTTTACCCATTATTTCCCTCAAGGTTCTACTGACTAAAGCCTAGCTATACATTCATGGTAGTAAAAGCAAACTTCGTTTGGCAAGTGTAGTGTCGACAAAGCGTGCTCATCATCGGCAAACGCTGCCACAAGCACTGACACCACAATGCAGGAAAGAAAGAGTGCAGTGAAGGCAGGAAAATCAGTGTGATATAGACCGATACATTTCCGTTCATGGAACCCTGTCAATGCAAAGGACGTACGAATGATTTAAGGTACAGCAATCTGTTTTTCATTAGTTAAATAACACACACCGCGTCGTCTTGTTTCCTCTTTTCCTCGATCAGCTAGCAAGTAATAATGACCGACAACAGTTCTTTTTATGAAACAGGGTGCTTTAATGAGGCTCGTTGAACCATACAGATCTCCGAGGAAATTGCATGGAAAAGGCAGAGTCATATCCTTGATACATACATTTCTTGTTTTCCTGTCTAGCTTCACCGTAACGCTAAGCATCATGGGCATCTCACCACGCAGTATCTGTCTTTTACGATATCTCTGTAAACCATACGTACTTCAATATGTAGTAACTCTATTCGAAAACCCGAAAAAAATCAGGCTTTTAATATAGAGTTACTATATATTGAAGTACACATGAAACAAAGGAAAATGTTCTGCAGACTTTTCTGTTATGCTATCATTTACTTTCAACTGGATCTTTTCTACAGTTGAAGTGTCCTCAGTGGCACAGTTAGCGCTAAACCTGAAGAGACATTACACGTACATCAGCTTTTTACCTACCTTCACTGATAATGTGTCCTCCAAACGTGTCTCTTATGAACCCTTCACATTTGCTGTTGTTTGTGCCGCATTGGCAGATGACTCTAGAACGAAAACTAAGTGTGAAATATTCAAGTTTTTGTGGGTTTCTCAGGTTCACGATGTCTGAGGGAAGAGCCACGCGTTCCTAGGCCTTTGAAATCCCATATGGGTTACACCTGAGTTTGTACTTTTTGCTGTCTGTGTCATTAGCACTTGGCGGAGAACAGGTTGGCTGTTGAGCTCTGTTTTCTAACGTCTTAATACTCTAGTCTCCTCACAGAAATCCACTTTGAGTGTGACGAGGGTGTAGGCGCTACCCGATCAAAGAGCGCTTTTATCGATTCCCATAAAATGCATTTTATATGTACTAGTTTCTTACATGTGAAGGTGGAAGTCGACTAAACAATTCGGATAAAAATACCATGGAACAAGCTTTGAACTGTGATGACAATGCTTCGGCTGTGCTTTAAGTAACAGGGGCTGGGTTTTTGTCATGTCTTCGGGTTGTAGACGCTGTTTTTCACAAGGTTCTCTTCATGCTGTCACAGAGCACATAAAAAAAAAAACTTTGAGTTTGTCATCTACAAACAATTATTTTGAGATTCCTGTTCTGGCAGCACAAAGAGAGTTGGAGAGAAAGAGGGAGAGAGGGAGGGAGATACAATACAGCTACTGCATAGTATTGATCCTGACAAGCAATGAAATATTTTAAGATTATTCATTTTTCCAAATTCTAGAGTTGCTTGATATTTATTATGATGGCAGACTTGTGCTTTTAGGTGCCTTTTCCCGCTAGATTAATTTGCCACCATAGGCTCTCAGATGATGTAGAACACATGTTAGGTTAAGCAGTCAGATTAATGAATGTGATTATCTTCTTAACGAATCAGCTCCCACAAAGGTAATTAAAATGAAACACTGCATCCATTAATAATTATGGTACCTCTTGTATGGTTGAATGTGGAGCATATTGGTTTTCTATGTGAAATTGAGTTAGATTTACTAACTTCCCTGGTATTCAGTGATGTTAGGTTGGGGGGGTACCGGGGGTAGTAGATGTGAATTATTTTTTCCCCCAGATGGTGCTTTTATGAGCCTGGATGTAGGAGGACAGTGTGTCTGTAGTTTTGCATTAATGGATTTATCCATTAGTCAATTTAAATTAGAAACACATCTGAGAGACAAGTTTTAAGAAAATAAGTGCAATATGAAAAGAGCCTGAGAAGAGGAAGCTATAATGGCACTGGTTAATTGGATGTTCGTTTGAGGAATTATTGCTCCATCCATTAGAGTCTTCAGGGTCTTATTCACATTGTTCCTGGGGGTTTTTTTTGTCTTTTAATTGCAATGGTCCTTGCAAACTATTCTATTACTGTCACCTTTTTTTCTTTCTTTCTTTTCCCAAGAGGGTCTGTGGAGAGTAGACAGGCTTTCAGACAGACATATGGATCGAGACTATGCCAAGACAACCTCTCCAGCCAGCGTGTGTCATCTTTGCTGTACTTAAGATATATTTTTTGTTGTTGTTGTTGTTGTTGTTGTTGTCGATGATGATGCTTCACTCCAGACCATGAAGTTACTAAATAAAAAATGAGCTACATCTTTCTGAGCTTCTTCTAGAAGGTTCTGTCTTCGGATAGCTTAGCATTATGGGGGGTTGACCTGTGTGAGCTCAACCTCTGCCAAAAGTGTCCTGTGTCTGGGCTTTTTTTGATGGGGAAATGCTTTTTTTTTTAAAAAAAAAAAAAAAAAAAAGAGGCTGTAATATGTTTTGAGAGCTCACCGAATGCGGGGGATGTTGTTTGGATTTGTGACAGCGACAGATAGATGGAACGTGAGGGACCAGACCGAGCTGAGTTCCAGAGACGGACTAACAAAATGGAATGCTTTTATAGGTTAATGGAGCATGCCCTTAATAGCTGTAATGTTTCAGACCTGTGAATTATTTAGCAAACACACAGAGGATGGGAGGAAAATGAAGAGGGTGAGCGCGATGGGCAGGGAAACAGGAATACCATGTCGTCCCAACCCCCCCCCCCCCCCCCCCCACACACACACACCCCTCCTAATGTTTCAGGGGTTTATCCGTCTCAGGATGTCAGAAGAGTTTTTCAGTGAAGCAAAAACCGGGCCTAAAAATGGAACAGGAAGCGTGGAATTATCTACCATTTAATTGGTGTTTCTGTCTGTCTTTCTTTTTCACTCTCTCGCTCGCTCTCTCTGTTTGCACGTGTGTGTGTGTGTGTGTGTGTGTGTGTGTGTGTGTGTTCATTCCCCATACATTTTAACAAAGACTGTCAGAGCTAGAGGAGATTTTAATAGGACTTCAAAGTTAGCTGCGATTGCTGATGGGCTGTTATGTTTTGTGCTTTCAGAAGATGATTAGTGCTGGAGTGAGAAGCAGACAGTGTACTATGCCATACCTATGACACTGCCAGGCTCTGTCACTTTCTTCTGAGGCACAAGTCATACACTTTAATGGGTATAGAATGCATTCAATATAAACGTCAAAAAATGAGAGGTCAGGATTGATTTGTCCTCCATGTAAATTAGGACCATGGTAATTTACAATACGGCATAAGTGTTTAATATATTGTTTTGGGATGGAAAAATAATAGCTCTTCTGTATGAGCGGCAGTCAACACAGCCCAGACAATCTCACTGCCCTGTTTTTCCAAAACTCAAGACAGCTTTGATTTTAACGTGTTGTTTTTCCCTCCTTACAGTTTTGTGGAAGTATACTCTTTTTTTTTTTGTTTGAAAATGCTCTTCCCATCATAAGCCAGAATGGCATTTGATGACATCAATGCTTCTCTCTCTGTCTTTTTATAAGACTTGTAAATGACCCCAAAAATGTCGCATCTGCCAGTGCTTTTGCAAAACTGTGCTGCCTATGGAGGCCTGCCGAGCTGTGCCCCCCGCCCCCCCCATGCCATAACGTGCCGGTTTGATATGGAGGAATCATAAATTGGTCTGGATTTTGGTTAGATTATGCTACGTCTCTCATAATTCTTCTTTTTTTTTTTTCTTTTGACAATTTATAGGAGCATCCGCTCAGACCCCATCTATTTCCGGAATCATCTTCGACAAGCCATGGTCTATCGATTGCTAGGAAACCCCTGCGAGGCAGTAAGGTAAGAATTAGTGGTAATGGGGGGGGCCTGTGGCGTGGGTGGGTGATCTCCAGAAAATGAAGACAGATTCACTCTGGAGAGAGCTCATAGTCGTTTACAAAGCAGACAGAACACATGTTCACTCAGTGGGTTGTCACAGCGCCGCTGTTCTATCGCTCTTTTCCGGGAAAAATATGTTCATGGCGATACATAAATACCAACGGTTCAATGGGGTATGAGTAGGAGCAAGAGGACAATTACAACCGTAATTACATTTGTTCTTAATACCACCATAACCAAGATACAGTAAGCAATGGCTTCCCAGCACTCTGCTGTTGTTAATGTTCCATTTGCATTCTAATGACATGATTATCAACTGTCTGTGTGTCCACCATCAGTCCTTTAGCCTTGACAGCTTCCATTTGTTACTGAATGGAAGAGAAATAAATTGCTTTAAAGCCATCGCTCAGTCCAAACGCCACAACAAAAAGTGCTGTGCTTTGAGGCCATTTATTTTAGGAGTGTCATATTCCAGCTTCGTCGCTACCCAGTCGCGTTACCCCAAAACCGAAATAGATTAGAGCAAGAAAGGGGTTGCTTCGTTCCCCCTTTTTCCCCTTTCCCTCTCTCGATCACATGTACGGTTTGAATATGTGGTGGCATAAATAGACCAGCTCCATTCCACCGCCCTGCCTGCAGACTCAGTGCCGGCTTAGCAGGGAGTTTCTCTGCACCGAGACAATTTCTAAGAGCAACGTAGAGCGTCATGTTAAAACATATCACGTTTGCCTATATGCTTTAACATGTGGGGTGTAGTGAGGTTGTGTGTGTGTGTATGTGTATGTGTGTGTGGGGGGGGGGGGGGTTCAATGTCTTTCATAGGGAGATGTTTGAGGTGGGTGTTGATAAGGTTATGGTCCAGACCAGAGCAGCATTCCATCATATAATGGGAAGGAGTTCAAAGCCCTGTCCACTCGTCTGTAAGGTCAGAGCATGCTGACACTGCTGCGTCCTGACCACCGCAAAAAAACGGCCAATCAGCATCTTTGACTCTGCTGGAATCACCATAGATTAGAGGATTGAGGGATGCCTGTTGTCAAGGAGGAATGCATGACAATGCATTTCAAAGACCTTTCCATTTCAGAGCAAACACACGCTGCTCTGCTCGCCCGCGGCCAGTTCACGTTCCACCAGCAAACGCTCCCCTGACCATTCTGTGTGAGGAAAATAGGCAGGGAACTTTTTTTTTTTTTTTTTTGGAGTTCTTCTTCCCCAGTGCATTAATAAAAAAGAATTTCTGTGACACTTATGAGAGAGAGACAAGGGGCAAACAAAAGTCAAATCCTGCTGTAATCTACTTAAAATGTTCATTTTTCACTTTTCAGTTTGATGAAAATGAATAATGTATGTTCTACTTTCTACCTGTCTTGCCTGGTAGTGGCCTTTGTGACATAACTACCACAGTTCTATAATGTCACTCAATATGACTCTCCTCATCTCAAACACAATGTCTTGACCTGTCAGTCATTTTCTGTGGGCGGGTCATTCACCAGACATGGGCTGTGATATATATGGAGGTTGATTCTCTGGAAGGGAACTGCTCGCAGCATGGAACACTGTGTAGACCTAGTCACGTCCATTGCTCCTATTGCTGAGCAACTCTGCCCCACAGCAAATGAATGACATGTCAAGATATTGGACTGGAAAAAAGGACAAATGACTCCAGAAGGCCATATCATTTGATTTGTGGTGCGGTTGATTTGTCTCAAGGCGGAAATTAAGTTGGCAGTTTAACCTTTGTTTTTGATTCATTGTCGTAGAATCTTCACTTGAATATTGGCAAACGTGTAACAGAGGGAACAAAGAAATGTGAATTTCCCATCGAGTCCCTGATTGTCCAGCAAATGTTGTCAACGCCTCAACGAAGACTTCAAAAGTGTGGAATGGGCTGTAGTTGGAGTAAACTCTTCAGCAAAGAAGTAAATAGGGAATTCGCTAAGTGAAGCTACAAATTTGGTTTGGCATGTTGGTGTTATGTTGCTTTTCCTTTGGAGAGCATGTTTCTCTTTCATGTCATTTCTGTTCTATATTTTCTATAACATAACAAAATCACAGCGGGATGAGTTGTCCCCTCTTTCATTCCACAACTTGTCATCTTTCCATCAGATTTACAATGTCCTGGCGCCTCTCTTGTTTTATGAAGAATATTGGGATAATTTTTGTTGAGAGGGCTCTTGTTGATCTCTGGCCATGTGCAGATTGACTGCCTCTTTTGTAATGCTCCTGACATGGAGTGCATTTGCTGTCAGTGGATGCTCGTCTGGCGAGATGAACATTGCAGGTTGCCACCTTAAAAGATTGAAGAAGAATGTTTATTCTGCCTGCATGACAGCTCATTTGTTAGCACAGCCCCCCCGATCTCACCCCCCCCCCACACCGCCCCACCCCACCCCCCCTGGCCTTTTTTCTTCCAGACGCATTCTCGGAGTGTGCGACTTCTCGACAACTAAATTAGTCCATTTTGACAATTAAGGCAGAAGTACGCCGCGGTCTCTCCCGTTCGAGATCCTGCTAACAAAGCCGTCAGTCGTCACGAGCAACGCTAGCGGGAGAGCCAATTGGCCCCAGTGACCGTCCGCTAACGCCTTCCAACTATTTGACTTAGCCCAATAACATCGCCACATCGTTGTGTCAACATAGCCAGCAGAAGGTAGTCTAGAAATGAAAACAAGTCCAACAACAGCAAAGAGGTGCTGGTCCATGTCATGAGCAACCTCATGTCCTGTTGGGTTTATTAGCACCATATGGACATAGCTGCCTGTTATTATGGCACTGAGGAGTTATTCTGTGTTCTGCAGGCTGTTTACGAGAACAACTGTTTACCCCATTTTGCCTTTAAAAGAAATCACCCCCGTAGCTGATTTTTTTTTTTTTTTTTTTTTTTTTTTTTTATGGGAACTGTAAAGATCCATTATGCAAACATCTGATCTGTCAGAGCCCATAGGTTTTGGTTCTGTGAGAGAAATTGCTTACCGTACACCAAAATTTGTACCAGGGAGCCAAGAATCTGCAAAATGCTGACACCAAAAATAAATATATATATATATATATATATATATAACATAAACAATGGAGAAAGAGAGAGAGGACCATGCCATTTTCTATGCTTTAGTGAGGTATGAACAGTGGGGGTTATTCAAAGATGTAATTTCTCTGCATATTTTAACGTCGTGACAAAGACAGATGTGACCTTCTGCTGTCTCCTTATCTATAAAATGAAACTGTCTAAAAGAAAAAAGTCATCTGCGAGTTTACAGGACTAACACACGTGGAGTGGCAAGTCAAAATGTTATGCCCTTGCCTGTCCAGTGGCCCACCGGGCCCCTTCTCCCTTCACCTTTTGTTTCCGGAGGACATAACAGTCTGTCACCCTCGTTGATCTTTGCCAAACCAAAGCCATCAGGACCAGTGTGCAGTCACAAAAGACCTGTGCCGTCAGACATGTTATTATCTCGGTATGAAGTGCCTGGCATGGAAATCTTTCTCCAAGTGACAGACTGCGTCCCCTTTTTTCTCTTTTATTTATTTATATATATATTCTTTTTTGTTGTATCCCTCTGACATGTATCTTATTGTTCTACACCCCCCTGTGGCCACACACAAGAGAAATAACAAGAACTTTGAAATTAACTCGACTCCCAGTTTTCGTGTTGACTTTAACTTCTGTCCTGCCAGCTGCCAGAGACACCATAAAAGTGATTTATTCCTAAGGTACAGACACAGGGAGCCCGGGAGGGAGCGTGAGGACAGCCTGAAAATACCATGCGGCCCCAGTGTTGTTCAAGATTTTCAGCCTGAAACCATTTTTTAAGACTGGCCCCGGTCCCTAACACAGTCTCGCCTCTCAAAAGAAGGACAAAATGGAATGCGTCGGGGGCGGGGGGGGGGGGGGGGGAGCAACTGGGTATGGCACTCAGGAAATGGTGGGGTGAAATAGTTAACATGTCTTATTGGCAGCGCAAATTGCCGTGATTAGTTTTGAAGAGATGTTTTTCACATCTGTTTTGGCTGGTGGCAGTTTCTT
The DNA here is from genome assembly GCF_902362185.1 of Chanos chanos. Classification (NCBI taxonomy): domain Eukaryota; kingdom Metazoa; phylum Chordata; class Actinopteri; order Gonorynchiformes; family Chanidae; genus Chanos; species Chanos chanos. The sequence continues at coordinate 17,840,849 of NC_044508.1, read as the reverse complement.
AATCTGTATTCTGCATATGGATTCTAGATTTTTCCATCCACAGTCAGTTTACCTCTCAGCACCGTGCAGCACTAATCATACAGTGATTAGTATTTACCTGGTTGGTTGAGGGAAAAAATGGAAAAACAGGTGGTAGAATGAAGCCTCTGCTCCCTGTCTTGAAACATCCCCCCCTAAGTGAGAACTGATATTGCTATAGGAGTCGTGAGAAAATCAAAAGCTGACATCTAACGACTATAAACAACGGCAGAGTAATAATCCACAGCTAGATGAACTCCTTCTGGAGACTTGGGGGGCGGGGGGGGGGGGGGGGGGGGGGGGGGCTGTACAGGAAAAGCTACTTAGTTAGGTCCTCCCCACACCCTGCTGAGAAAATGTCATGTTTACTGACAACATTTCAATCCCTAAAGGAACAAGTAGATGCTATGCTTAATTATTTGTAAACATTTAATTGACATTTCCACCCAGGAGGATGGCAGCATTCAGCCACAGCAGGACCCTGGCACATCCTCATCAGGGATTAATGAAGCACGTTTAAATGAGGCCTCCCGACGTTTCTCTTCCTAAACGCTGAGCTGTGTTTCAACAAGCCTCCAAACGCGCGTCGACAGGTTAAAACCAGCGCAGTACCTGTGCTGGAGAAGAATGGTCTAGCGCCTTAATGGTGTAGTAGTCTGTCGCGCTAGCAGATGCATTGACTGCCACTGTCCAGTAAAAATAGGCGATGTCTAAAGAGATTCTGTGCTTGGTGACCCTTGGAGAGTTCCCCTGTCAGTTCCATATCCTGTGGGCATATTGGAGTCATTAAGCAGCACGGAAAAACAGATACTCAATGTTTGGCCTCTCAGGAACCAGCTATTTGGGCTCATTCACTCAAACACCCAGAAATACCTCTGGAGATACATTGATCTAAAGGTGACAGTTTCCACCTCCTCAAGTTTCAAGCAGAAAGAGGAAGAGTGATCGGAGGAGAATTGGGGAGTGTTGCCGTGGAGTCATTACGGATGAGGATCCAATCAAGGCTAATGACACGGATTATCTACCAGTGATCTCACTGTCGGACGGATTCTGCTCAGGGCAGCTGGAGCTCAAGCAATTTGCCAGAGGCAAGAAAGCGGGTGTTTTGCTCTTGCCAAATACAAACCAGAGCCAACTCATAATTCACAGAGAACATGTTTAATCCAAAGCCCTGCTCACTTGTGTCTAGAAGAATAAGTAGACCTAAGTGGTAACTGATGGAACTGTTTCTAAAAAAAACAAATAAAAATAAAACATCACCTGTCAATTTTTTTTAACCCATTGATTAATACAGAAGCATGGCAAGTGCTACCTGCTCACAGGCTGCAAACCTGTTGTAGGCTACCTCAGACATGCTGCTCTGAATAGATATTAACTGCATGATGGGACTGGATAATGTAAAGCACTTACTGAATTTTTACAGATATGTACTGTAATTGCTTTATATAAATACAGAATCTTCATAAATTGATTGAGCGTGTTGATATTTTTCCGGTGCTTTTGTTGAGGTTTACTTACATATTCCTGTGCACAAAGATCTGCCTCACACACACACACACATGCACACACACAGTAGCCCCCCCCCCCATCTCCTGCATACGCCTCCCCTGCTCTCCGCTCTCACTTTGTGCACACACTTCTCTCCCGCACGGCCACTCTGTCCCTCTCTCCTCCCTCAGCATACAGATGATAGTAAAACAGCAGGTTCTCCGCCAAACAAAAGGCAGAGCCATCAGTTCCACTTCCCCCTTCACTCACTGAAACATTGTCTGATCACACATCTCTTTGATCAGTTAGAATAAATGTTCTGTGTGTGATGTCCTAATCTGAATGTGTGTGTGTGGGTGTGTGTGTGTGTGCGCGCGTGTGTGTGTTTACATGCACAGCAGACACATACGCACACGCACACACATCTGAGATATATATAATATATAGATATATATAGGGAGAGACATAGATTATATATATAAGTCTTATTTATGTATAGTATATGTGTGTGCATGCATGTGTGTCTGCACTAGATGCTCTCATTCACGCAGATTCATTCTGATGGGTTTGTACAGCACTTCCATGTTGATCAAAGGTTCAAAGGTTTTTTGTTTTCTTTTCTTTTGTTTTTTTTTTGTTTGTTTGTTTGTTGGGTTTTTTTTAACATGCCACAAACCAAATAAAAGCATCCAAACAGCATGTTGTCAGGCTGTATAATTTAACTCTAACGAGTGAGGTAACTGACATTGCAACCTCAAACAGAGGAATCAGCAGAAAACAACAGAAGACAGCATTCTACATCCTGTTTGTTTGTTTTTTTTCCCCCCTACTTTTCTGGTTTTTTTTCCTCTCTCTCTCTCTCTCTCTCTATACTCACAATACATAACATGGAGAACATCTGAGATGGTCTTGATACTGTAAGACTCAGCAGCAGATTGGCGCTAGGAGCAGCGTGGTGCCAACAGCAGACACAAATAGACTACTGGTGCCAACACCTTTTTGCATCACCTAAAGCTGTAGCGTAAAACCAGCATTTTGCTTCAGATAGTGCACGTGGTGTGTGTGAGTGTGTGTGTGCGTGTGTGTGTGTGTATGTGTGTGTGTGTGTGTGTGTGTGTGTGTGTGTGTGTGTATGTACGTGTGTGTGTGTATGTACGTGTGTGTGTGTGTGTGTGTGTACGTGTGTGTGTGTGTGTGTGTGTGTGTACGTGCATTTCTTATTTTCTTTTTTTCTTTTTGTTTTTTTTAGCACCTATTGAGCATGTGGCTGATCTCCTGTGCCTCTCTCCTGAGCGAGGTGTAACATCTTGATTGAAAGTTGTCTGATACTGTTTGTTTCTGTCCTTGTCATTAGAAGCGCCATGATTGCTGACTATGTCTACTGGCTGTCGGGTGGTGTGGAGGAACACATAAGCAAGCTCATCAAACTGTATTGGCAGGTGAGGACGGATGGCCTGCCACTGGGCGGGAGGGGCAGCGGCGTCCAATCAAAAGCTTGATGAATGATTATTGCTTAAAAGACTGCCAACTGAGGTAGCTCCCCGCATATCAATCAGCTGGTAACCCCAGCATAGCAGTAAACTCGTTATGTTGTACTACTGCAAGATATGGTTGGGTTTCTGAACACAAAGTCAGCACCTCTGGCTTAGGGACCTCGTTCGGTCAAAGCTACGCTGTTATAGTGACAGGAAAATACCAAAGTGTGGTATGAAATGTCGTTACCGTCGCATAAAAAACTGGCTCTGGTCCTTTTTTTGTGCCCGGTGCATCGCTTCCGTTTCACCGAGAGGTAAACCAGTGGTTTTATTTGTTCTCAGTGGAACAGTGGGTTGCCGTGGTAATTAAAGTTTTAGGAAATATTTTTCATGGGACAGCAGTTTTTGCTTGTTTCAACCCCGGTGTATCGCTGTTTTTTATCTTACTTATGTGTACATTTTCCAGCTTTTATGTATCTTTTAGTTGCCCTGCACTCTGCTTTCCCTGTTCAGTATTTCAGGAGGTAAATATATTTGCCAATTCACTAGTTTATACATTCATTTACTGTATATTTCCTGACTGCTCCTTTTCTCATACAAAACTTCCTTCACACTGACTTCTATGTAATGTATATAACCACATTATCGTAAGAGTTTTCCATATAACCAGCACCATCCCTACCATTTTCCTGAAAATGTCGACTTTGATTTCATATGTACATAGGGTGCAAGAACAAACATAAAACCTGTTTTTGAGAACATGTAGAATTCACAGCTGAGAACCATAGTTTTGTCCCTGTCTTAACAGTAGGGCAGAGGTACTCACAGACACACTGAGCCTATTCTTCATGTCTTGCTGGCCATTGTATAGCTACAGCAGTGCCTCCTTCTTCTGTAGCCAAATTCAAAACAAATGTCTTTTCTATTTATCTCAGGATGTCAACATTTTTCTCTCAGCAGAAGAAAACAAGAGAAAGAGAAAAATGGTCGTTTTAGTAAGTTTCCAGTATGACACGAATTAATCAGTGGGTTCGGGGGGTTTTTGTTTTCGTTTTTGTTTTTTTTTCTCCAGTGTGTTCTTGAAAATGTCAAAAGCGTCATCATTTTCCTGATGCACAGGTCAAATTATAGCGAGTTCATATCTAAATATCTAAATATGTCAAACTGTTGATGTCTACTAGTTAGCATGACAGTGGAGATTTTCTGTTTGCTGCTTAAAATATATCTTTGAGTGCAAAATATGCCATGAGTCATGCTAAACATTACCAGAACGCAGGAAATGGGATTTTGCAAGAAAACCTTTTTCTTAGGGCAAGACCCCCAAACCATCAAACCATAAAATTCACCCACCAGCTGAAAGTGAAACCACCAAACTATTGTGCTGATGCCATTAGTAAATCAGAATCAGAATAAGTCAGGAAACAGAGGCCGGTGGAAATGTTTATGCAGGTACTGTAAGAGTGCACTTAGTCCGAGTCGCCCTTCCCATTTCCAGTCTGGAGCCTTTTCTTTTTGAAAATTCACAGCTAAATAAAGAAATAAAAATTGTCTCTGACCTCTCCTAAAAGTTGGCCATGGAGCCCAGCAATGATTTGCATTCTCTTCAAGTGAGATTAGATAGCTTTCAGTATACATCAAGTCCCTTCCTCTCTCTCTTTCTCTCTCTCTCTTTTTCTCTCTCTCTCTGTTTTTTTTTTTTCATTTCCATTCCACTCAGATTTCAATTCGTCTGTGTGTGTTTATCCTGACGGCCCTCAGTAAGGACCGAGTTTTTCATCTCTCTCCATACCTCCTCCTCTCTCTACCTCTACATACCTCCTCCTCTCTCTCTATCTCTCCATACGTCCTCTCTCTACCTCTACACACCTCCTCCTCTCTCTCTACCTCTACACACCTCCTCCCCTCTCTCTACCTCTACATACCTCCTCCTCTCTCTCTATCTCTCCATACGTCCTCTCTCTACCTCTACACACCTCCTCCTCTCTCTACCTCTACATACCTCCTCCTCTCTCTACCTCTACATACCTCCTCCTCTCTCTCTATCTCTCCATACGTCCTCTCTCTACCTCTACACACCTCCTCCTCTCTCTCTACCTCTACACACCTCCTCCCCTCTCTCTACCTCTACATACCTCCTCCTCTCTCTCTATCTCTCCATACGTCCTCTCTCTACCTCTACACACCTCCTCCCCTCTCTCTACCTCTACATACCTCCTCCTCCTCTCTCTACCTCTACATATGTCCTCTCTCTACCTCTACATACCTCCTCCTCCTCTCTCTACCTCTACATATGTCCTCTCTCTACCTCTACATACCTCCTCCTCTCTCTCTATCTCTCCATACGTCCTCTCTCTACCTCTACACACCTCCTCCTCTCTCTACCTCTACATACCTCCTCCCCTCTCTCTATATCTCCATACGTCCTCTCTCTACCTCTACATACCTCCTCCTCTCTCTACCTCTACATACCTCCTCCTCTCTCTCTATCTCTCCATACGTCCTCTCTCTACCTCTACATACCTCCTCCTCTCTCTACCTCTACATACCTCCTCCTCTCTCTCTATCTCTCCATACGTCCTCTCTCTACCTCTACACACCTCCTCCTCTCTCTCTACCTCTAAACACCTCCTCCTCTCTCTACCTCTACATATGTCCTCCTTTCTCTACCTCTACATACCTCCTCCTTTCTCTACCTCTACACACCTCCTCCTCTCTCTACCTCTACACACCTCCTCCTCTCTCTACCTCTACATACCTCCTCCTCTCTCTACTTCTACATACCTCCTCCTCTCTCTACCTCTACACACCTCCTCCTCTCTCTACCTCTACATACCTCCTCCTCTCTCTACCTCTACACACCTCCTCCTCTCTCTACCTCTACACACCTCCACCTCTCTCTACCTCTATACACCTCCACCTCTCTCTACCTCTACATATGTCCTCCTTTCTCTACCGCTACATACCTCCTCCTTTCTCTACCTCTACACACCTCCTCCTCTCTCTACCTCTACACACCTCCTCCTCTCTCTACCTCTACACACATCCTCCTCTCTCTGCCTCCTCCTCGCTCTACCTCCTCCAGAGCCCCTTTCCCTCCTCCCCAGGTTTCATTGTTACTGGATGAAAATGCCCACATATACAACAGTAGCTCATTCCCTCTCCACCCACAGTGTTACCCTGTGGTCTTTACCATGGTGCCTTGACTGCCAAAGAGGACATTGTATTCCTTTATTTAGTTATTTATTTATTTTACTAGGATTATTATTTCACCACAAGAGGACAAAAAAACCATGAAAGAGATCATTCTGTCTATCTGCTGGTTTATTGCATTGGAGAGTGAAGAATTTGTCCTTGTGTGTTTAGTAGGCTTAGAAATCTGCACAGAGTATACTTAAAAGTCTGTTTCAACAATTCCCATTGTCAGTATCAATGTATGCTTTGTTGATAAATATAAATATTTCAGAAAGTGCACCCATGGATCTTTTGATCATCTGTTTCTCTTTCAGTTTTTTGTTTTTTTTCTGTAAAGCCTTTAGTGGATGATTACTTTTAGCTAAATGATGTTTTGGGGGAAGGTAGACTCTTTTGTGTTTTTGGAGACTCTTGGAAACTGAAGTGTTCTTCCTAGCATCACCAGAATACCAAGACATTCAGTGATGTCGGAGGCTGTTCCATGTAATCCTTGTCTATTCTTTCCTTAAAGGATAGACTTCATAGGGGTGAATGCTAGAACCTCTCCAAAAAATGTATAACAGTCGGATTGGCAACGTGTCCATCGGTGGCATTTGAAAACCCACGTCTTTCTTTTAAAAAATCCTTGTCAAGTGAATAAATCAGACGTTTGGCTGTCATGTTTCATTCTGTCGCAGCGTTGTCAGCGAGGGGTTTCAATCAATGGCCGCAAATGAGGCTATGATGGTTCCTCTTTCCAGATCATCTGCTGGAGAACATCTCTCCATAGACTCTCTCTGAAACGCATCAATAAATATGATTTATGGCTCGACGGACTGAACTACACATTCAGCACATGCATACATATCCAGCACTGTGTACTCTCAATTACTTGATACTACAGTTCTTCAGTATGAAGAGATGTGACTGAACTGTTACCATACAAACACAGGAGACAAAAGATTTATTTTAGTGGTCACTCTATTCATGCCTCAGCAAATGTTAAAGGTTATGAGAACACCAAAGCCAAACTAATCCCCAATCCATAATAATCTGTCCCTTTGCATTCTGAGAGGATTAGCGTGGGGGAAATAGATTAGTCTGTGAGCACTACCTGATACTGGTTTAATCAACAGTCTTAAATGCAAGGAGAAATAAATAAATAAATAGCAAAAAACCCTTTCTCCTTTAAAAGCTCATGTCATAACGCCGAAGCAGTTTGCTTTGTTTCTCAAAGCTCAGAACACTAAATGCTAATAAACACAGACAGGACCTTAAATACAGATCTTGGATTGTACACACTTTCACCATCTTTTAAAGATTTGATTACATGGAACCCAAATTATTTCTCATTAATTACAAAAATATTCTCTCTCTCTCTCTCTCTCTCTTTTTAGGGTTTGCTGGAGGAAGCTATTACAATGGAGGAAAATTTCTCTGTCCTGTACACTCCTTGTGTTGGCAAAGTTACCAAAGACTTTGTCGAGCAGACTGAGGAGACCTTCCGGAATCTTCATCCGGCATTCTCTGCCTACATCTTCACAGGCACGACAGAATCATTAACCTCAAATTTAGACAACTATCCTTGCCATAAAAAAAAAGAAAAAAAAATGAAGGGATTTTGTTGGAAGAGACCTTCCTCTTCTGTCTGTGAAACCTTTTCAGCATTCACGAAAGACTTTTGGGTTGTCACATTATATATGATGATTTTACAATAGGCTAATCGACGCTTCCCAGCTCAGCTAATTAAGATGTTATCCCGGAAAAAAGGTCAAGGATGAGACAACCTTTTCACCTCGGACAAGAAAGCTGAGGTGTTTTCACAGATCGCGAGCAAGCGCCTTTTCCCCACGTTAATCACACAGCTACCTTTTCACATGTCTTCCCATTTCCATTTAAGAGGGAGAAAATACCTATGGTCTTTAATTGCCTTCTAAACTCTGCATTCGCTGTCACTGATCTCAAATTACTCAACTCCTTACCTCAACTTAATCATAAGGCCCTGATGCCTAGAGTTTTAGGCCTATGTGCATGTCTGTGCCTGATTGTGTGTGTGTGTGTGTGTGTGTGTGTGTGTGTGTGTTTGGGTGAACATGTACGGTTAACTCGTTAATTAACTTTGCCTTTGAGAGCGTGGCAGCTCAGCTCCAGCGTGTCCCAGGGCCAGTGAAATTTCAGTGGGCTTAAAGCTTGGTTTTTAGCCCAGCGTCAGGGGAGTAGCACAGACAGAATGGGGGTGAGGGAGGACTTAAGGCGTCTCCAAGGGCCCTTGTTAAAGTTAGCTCTGCATGTACTCACTGTGGATTTCTCTTCACATTCGTAGCCTGTGACATACGTGAAAACTAGGACTAGAGGTGAGTGGTCAGAGATGGGCAGACTCATCAATCATGTGGCATCCACACTGTGACCTGATTCTCCATTAGAAAAAAAAAAAAGTAGAAAAAAACGAGAAGTGGTCATTTTCAGTAGTCCTTCAAATCTTTGCGTTATGGTGTTGAAGCCATTTAAAGGAAGCTGGTATATGTTTATGTTGAGTTAGAATTTAGCGTTGTTTTCAGTCGGCTTCCTGATTACGTGGCTATTTGAAATGTATTTTAAATGGACTTCAGCTTTATGGAAACATTATGCACACAGTTCATGTAAGTTTATATGCCCACGTTAACTATTTAATAGCTGTCCTTCAGGGGTGTAAGGGGAAAAAGCTGAAGAAGAGGGAGTGATAATGGGGGTCAAAGAACACACGGTTTTCAACCTATGAACTTTTCACTTTTCAAATGAGGTTCTTCTTTGCTTCTTCATAGGCGTTCTTTTTTTTTTTTCACCTCTCTTTTTGTAAAAGTCCAGAATCGATGCCTCACTGGTCTTGTACCTTGTGGATTTCCTGAGGATTGTGTGTGGACTGTGGATCGAGGGGGAGTGTCCGTAGAAAATCCCTGACTTCCCAATTAAAAGCGGCTGAAGTGTGTTCATAGGCCACTACACAATGTTTATTGGTTTATTCTTGGGGGGGGGGGGGGGGGGGGGGGTATTTTTTTTTTTTTTTAATTTTGCTCTTGTTTAAGAAATTAACATGCTCTTAAATTATACACTTATGATCAAAGGTTTCACAACCACCTTGGGCATACAATTTGTAATGTTGTACAAAAAAAAAAAGAAAAACTGAAGGCATGCTTATAAATTCCAGGCAAGTTAATGGATATTCACCATGGAAAACTTTGAATTTATTGACACAGCAGGGAGTTTGGTCCCCGAACCATAGACAATAAGAAAGCTGTTAGATGTCACACCTTCTGCAGAACGTGGCTATCAGTTGAACCATTTCTGGCACGAATGAAAAACCTGGGTGCAAAGAGGTAAATGGCCCACTCAGGACAAGCACAGAAACACGCAAAGACGGCGTCATGATTCATCTGACGTATTGTGTTTTGAGAGAGAGAGATGACGTTTGTTCCCCTCAGGGCGTCCTTAATCCACCAAGAAAAATTCCCTAGAGGATGCATTCATTTCTGGCTACACCTCGTGTCAACATTCTCATTCCCTAAGCGACAAAGCTTCTCCCAGTTGCTATGTATTTTTTTTCTTTTTTAGCACATTAGTGGAACCTTATGCGTGTCACATGACATGATTAATCCTACATGCCTTGAAGGACGTGACTCATTTGAAGACTTGTGGAAGTTGTGTATATTTTCACCGCTGACAGAGAGGCGACATTCCTACTGTTCACTGTTGTATCTTCCCAATTTGCATGTCATTCTCCTCATTGTGCTTAGCTAGCTCTTTTGCAGTATTATTATTTTTCTTTCTGAAAGATGAAAAAATGTAAATGCTTGCTATATATGTCTCTGAGCCTTGAGCTAACTCTTCCTCTGTTATACATAAAGCTCCACCGCAAGTATTCCAGTCAGAAACGAGTGAGTGACTGAGCCTATGATCAAATGAATAAATGAATGAACGATGGAGCGAATGTCAAGTCAGAAATTTCTCAAATCTGTTTAACTCCTCTCAAGCAATAGATGCACGTGTTGTTTTTTTGTTTGTTTGTTCTCTTGTTTGTTTGTTTTTTTGTATGTGTGTGTGTGTTTGTTTTGGTTTTTTATGGGGACTATCTGTAATCTGTCAGAGGGGTAAGGTCATGTTTTCAGTGCCATATACTAATGAGGAATACTGGTTATTTGTCTTTGCCTCCAGACCCTCTTACAGGTCATTTACTGCCCCAGACTACAGACTGGAGGACAGACACCTCCACCCAAAGCTACACCCTGACCATTGGCTTCAAGAGGAGCCAGGATGGGCAATTTTTGGATAAACTACTTCTCAGAAGATGTCCTACATTTACAGGTATTTGATATAGAGAGCTTTTCTTCCTTCCAAAAAAATAAACTCTTTATATATATATATATATATATATATATATATATATATATATATAGACTCAGTATCTTCACTCTAAATGCTCTTAACAACTCCCTCCACTTTTTTAAGTTCTCCGTTTGAGGAAATTAATAATGTAAATGAGAGAACAGAGTATTTAGAGATTTAGCTGAGGGTGTTTAAGCTATTTATGAGATGAGCTCATGCGAATTCTTTGACATCGCACCATTGGTGTCACTCTGACCTCTTGATCTGCTCATCATGTCACACCATCAGCAACTGACATACAGCTGTTCTGAGGAGGGATATGAGAGAGAGAAAGAACGCTCTCTCCTTCAGGGAAGAAAAGAGAGAGAGATAGAGAGAGAGCAAGACCAGGGCTGCTCAATATGCAACACAAATAACTCGGCGCGCACGTCACACAAGTTCCCCCCCCCCTTTTTTTTTTTTTTTTGTCACTGAGTCTTTCAGCAGCTCAGACATTTACAGGAGGAAGATAATCCAAAAAGACTTCCAGACGTCTGAGAAGTCTCTTTACAGTTGCCTCTCCCAAAGTGAACTCCTCAGCACTTTAAGAGACAGGCGGCACAGCCCGAAAACGAGAAGAGGGAAGCAGGTCTGCAAGCTCCTCAACACAAATTAAACCCGTTTGTCCCTTAAGCCCAAGGCATCATCATGTCATTTGTAAAATGAGAAATTCCTATTGACTTTTCTCTTCTCTAGTTCAGTGGTCAAAAGATTGCGGGGTGAGGGTGGTGGCTGGGAGGGGTGGTTCTATTGGTTGTGATGACATTAAATTTCTTAATTAACTTCGGCCTGGGCGGAAACGGCTAAGCAGAGAGAGCATCGCGGGGCATAAGATGGACTGCCGCGGCAGTGGAGTAGAGTTGACGAGGTCAGCACCGCGTGTGCTGCGGTCGCGAGCGTGTGCTCTTAAGAAAAGGGGCGGGGCGGGGGGGGAATCGACGTGTTTGTGTAATGTATCAAAGGAGCGGCCGTCTCTCTCGCGGGCCCTCAAAGCGATCGCTCACCAGCAGAGGTGGGAGAGGACACCCTACCCTCATCGAACGTGGTACCCCTGCGGTAAACCCTGTTCGCTGTGATCGTGTGAGCAGAACGACGGTGTGGTGAGTGCGTACGGTGTGAGACAGGAGTGAAGTGAAGGACAAGGCAGGATCCCTCACACAGCATCAGCTGGAGACCCACAAGCAGAGGTGGTCATCAATAACACAGCAGCAATAACAAGAGCTCATGTCAGGCCCAAAAAAAAGGAAAAAAAGAAAAAGCTGAAATAATGATAAATAATAATATCAAATAACTGAAAAATGTAGCACTGGCCATAAGACCCACTGTCACTGAGGCACATGTTGTACAACCACCATCAAAGTGATAACACCGTTTATAATACAAGATGTCAAAACTTTAGAAAAAAAGAAAAGAAAACAAAAATGGCCTGCTGTTTGTGCTGTCTGAACGCTTAGTGGTGCTGATGTAACACTGGCAGGCTGGTGGTTTCTGTCTTCGGCCTTCCTTTGGCTCCTGCAGAATTACCCGCGAGCAAGGCACTTAACACTAAGTTGCTCTGGGCGTTACGGCGACATGGTACCCTTGTCTCCACTACCTCTCTCTTCCCTGGCATGACAGCCTCTCTCTGGCCCTACTGTGGATAAATAAAAGGAGGTGTAAAAAAAAAAAAACACTCTGATAAATGGGACCTTAAAGGAAACGTTTGATGGGTAGAAGATGATAATGTACGATGAAGTGACGAGTTGTCTGGTTTCTCCTGCAGGTCTCAGAAGTCCGTTTATTCATCCAACCTCAGCAGATGCTGGGAAGATGTGTGAGGCTTTGGGGAGGAAGATTCTGCCGGTTCTAGATTTTATTAAGTGCACCAAGTTAGATGTAGGTATACGTTTCAAAGCCCCGCGGTCCGTTGAGCTCCATGGCAACTGTTTCCGTGGGGGTTTGTAAGTGTTTGGAATCTTCTTGTCAAACTGTCACCACTTGAGGTTCTAAAGAAAGGTTTGAATGAACTATCCATTTCCCATAATTCTGCTTTAAAGACGGTCTTAGAGAGCACAAAGTAGCCGCTTTCTGGCTGGTTTTTAAAATGGTTTTGAAGACATTTCCTTTGAAAATCGGGAGCTCTTTGTCTCCCGTTAGTCTCATTTAGCGAAAATGCCATTGCCTGTTTGGGAGCTCTTACAGCTGTTTGAGACACACACACACACACGCACACGCACACGCATACATACAGATACAATGAGTTTTCGTTTCATTTGAAGCTCGAAATCTCTCGCCGTTTATTTTGGAGGACTTTGGTTCAATCACACCTGTGACATAGACGGTATGAGGAGCAAAGGAGACGTGATGCTGATCGAATTAGTCACTCACTCTGAGGCGGTGAAAGCCAGCAAGAAATCCTATTACCTCACTATTAAAAACAGAATTGATCTCATCTAAATTGTGAGCAACGTGCTCATTTTACCGAATAATACATCTTGCCAAAGTTAACTTGGACCCTAACCGTCTGTGAACAATTCCGCACGTAACTGTCAGGTGAGGTATTTTGAAGTCGGAAAGTGAGACAGAGGTGGCAGAAAACTGAATAATTAAGGTGTAAATATTATAACTTTCTCTTTATTCAGACAAATTGCTATAGGGGATCTAAAATATGTCTCCTGCGTTTGGGATATATAGGGATATATTTTCTTCTGTGGCGGTTTGGCAGAAGAGAGAAGCTCTCCGTAGCAAAATGAATTTGTATTCTTGCTGATGCTTATTTACATAATGGTAATGCTACCGTTAGCTAAACATTAGCTTAGCTCTAGAAGTACTTAAACTCCAGCTTTATAGAACATATTATAAATGTTACTGTCCTGGAATTTAAATGATCACACCCATGTTTCCCCACCTTATTCCTAACTTGTGGTGTTTGGGGGTAGCAAGGACACATTTATAAAATAATAAAAAAAATAAAAAAATTCTCTAAATTATGCAGCAGATAGGAAAAAATAGTGTTTGAAAAGTTGGAGAGGCAGGGTGCTTTTTTTTCACCTCCTGCCCTCTCTCTCTCTCTCTCTCTCTCTCGCTCTCTCTCTCTCTCTCTCTCTCTCTCTCTCTCTCTCCTGTTTGGAATATTGAACGTAAATGTTGCAGCCTGGCACAGAGTGAGAACGGCGGCCTGGGAGACACAGTGGCAGTGAATGATGCATGTGGGGGTATATGTATCTGTAATAAAAATGACCATAAACAGGATGAATGACAGTGAGGGGTAATAGCAGGCCAAACCCAAACGTTGGAGAGAAAAAAAGAGACAGAGAGAGAGAGAGACAAAGAGTTTGGAGTGGAGGAAGAGGAGCGCGCCATCGTTTAGAGTGACTCTGGGGCACAAATGACTCAAAATCAGGGGATGGGGTGGAGGGGGAGGTGTTGTGGGGTGTGTGTGTGTGTGTGTGTGTTTGTCATTGAGGAGAGGGAGCAGTGAGGGTGTTCCACGAAAGCAAGAGGTGAGTGAAAAGACTCGCCGACTTCATTTCCTTCTATCCTTTGTCGCTGGGAATAAGAAGAATGAGTTCACCCTGTGACGGGGGTCTCCATGTTGAGGAAAAGAAGAATGAGTTCACCCTGTGATGGGGGTCTCCATGTTGAGGAAAAGCTTGTGACAGGAGCCACCAAAAGATAAATGATGTGATAAATTGTTGAAGCGCAGTAAGTTACTTTTTTGACATTGTACCTGCAAAACCCCCTCCACACACAAACACCCCCACACACACACACACACACACACACACACACACACACACACACAGAAAAACCAACAGACCAAAGCAGCTCCCAAACCAGTGCAAATGTAACCTGAGCGTTAAAAGCTGTCAGATCCTCAGTGTTCTGTGGTATGCTAATTCTTTAAAAAGGAAAAAAAAAAAGAAAAGAAAAGGCTTCATGTGGTTTTCAATGTGAGCTGTTAGCCCTTGCTCTGTGCTGAAAGGTCAACGTTCTGCTTGTACGCCACTCTGCTGCTCTCAGCTCAACAATCAAAAGACAACAAAACAAATACACACAGGCATGTGCAGTGCTAAAGAGTCATGTAGCACACAAAGGCGTTCCAAATCAATGCGTGAGAAGAGTCTGTGCCTGTGTGTGTGCCTGTGTGTGTGTCTGTGTGTGTGTGTGTGTGTGTGTGTGTGTGTGTGTGTGTGTGCGTGCAGTATTTGGCTATTCTTTTATTGCTGTAGCGTAACTAAAAATTGATGTCCAGGTAAATTTGCGGTGTGATTATAGTGTGTGTGTCTGTGTGTGTGTGTGTTTGTTTGCGGTTTACTCGGTTATATTCTTCAAAAATGTGCACAAACAGTGTTACAGTATTTCTTTGTCAGGGGTAGGTTTAGAGTTAGAGTTTGTATTAAGTGATCAGTCCTTGCAGTTAAATAAAAGTCAATGTTAAGTCCCTACCAGGATAAAAACACACACATGTGTATATTTCCCTGCTCTCACGGTGTGTATTTCTGCATGTGGCGAGCGATTAGGTTGGATTTTCTGCAGGGTCAGGGCTGATAGAGAGACTGCAGTTTGCAGATTACTTGGGCCAGCTTAGCAGAACCAAGGAACAATCCCAAATCCTGGAGCACACGCTAGCCGAGCTGGGGCTAGCACCCTATCTACAGGATATCAGTCCCACAGACGCCAGCCTGGTGAGTTAGCTAGCCACAGTCTCCCCTCACGTTCACACAGCTCACTGTTCTTTCACACATGCATTTAATGAAATATGTAATGCAAGTGTTTTGCCGCGCATAGACCTTTTTCTCAGCTGCATAGCCTTTAGCAGTAGCGGCGTGATTCACGTTGCTCACTGTGGAAGACTGCTGTTTCTGCAAGAGTACATGGCCCGCTACATGTAGCATGGGATCCCAGCAATGCCACTGCTAGAACCAGAAAGTATTCCAGTCCTTTTTCTTTATCATGACAGATCACAGCGCTGGAAACTGATTGTGGATCAGTGCTAAAGAATAAATGCCAGCATTGCCTCACCTCAGCAACATTACCCTGGAGCGGAGGGTAAGCTGCTAGTCCCTCGGGCCTGCGGCAATGTTATCAGAGAGAGAGAGAGAGAGAGAGAGAGAGAGGCGCGGTGTTGGTACGCCATCAACAGAACTAGGCTAGGCTTGTTTTAATAAAGTCTTGAATTATGCACGCCAATAAGCAGAGCTTTTGTTTTGAATATTTATGAAGATGATGGGGGCAAAGCCAGCTAAATGAAAAGGCATCGCTTTGGTATCTGTGTGTGTGTGTGTGTGTGTGTGTGTGTGTGCGCGTACATGTACAGCAGCCAGAGGAAAGGAGAAAAAAAAAAGGAAAAAGAGAGAGAGAATATGGAGGAGGTGGTATAAATCTCATTCTGGTATACAGTGGAGATGCTGTATAATGGGCCCTTTACTTGATTAGTGCCACACAGTGGTGAAATGAACTCAGATCAGTGCAACCTGATGTATGCGAAATTGCCGTCAAATCTGCCACGGACAGGATGCGTGCGTAGGCGTTCGTTTTGCGGGACGTTATCGTGCAGTTGTTTCGGACAACACCTGGAATCATAGAGATGAATGAGAAAAGTCTCTACACCGGGTGAATGGTGTGTTCATGTATCATTTCTGTCAGAGAGCGTTATCAGCTTCTGTGGGTAAATGAACTTTAATGGAGTTGTTTTGAATCAGGTCAGGTCAGGTCCTGAGATGTTGTTTTTGGATTTACTGACAGTGAGGTTCATCATCATTAGCTGAATCAGATTGCCCACAAATGACCAGCTTGGTTCAAAAATAAAAAAAAAAAAAAAAAGGGAAAAGAAAAATAAACAAGTTATTTTACCCTCTCTCTCTCTCTCCTTTTTCTAAAGGGTGAATGAATTATTCAGGTTCAGAAGTGCTCCTTGAGTGTCCCTTGAAAAGGTCTCTTATGGAATGTTTTCCTCTGCTAAAAACAGTTTTTCGTATTAAAACTGGAAGCCAGATCACTTCCTGTTGTTGTTGACCAGAATGCTGCACACCTTCAGTGCTCCCTCTCTTTCTTCCTTTCTTCCTCCCCGCAATCTCTCTATCTGAACCTGCAGATGAATGGGTCTCATGGGTTTGTCGTATATATTACTCCCCTCCCTTCTGCTTTGATGGACGAGAGCTGTTTGTCAATTTGTCCACATTGTCTAGCCCTCACTATACACACCAGTCTTGTAAAAATCCTACCGCCCTATTCCCCCTCTCTCTCTCTCTCTCTCCCTCCCTCTCTCTCTCTCTCTCTCTCTCTCTCTCTCTTCCTCCACCCACACACGTCGGGTGAAAAAGACAAGATGGCAGGCCTCATTGTATGAGGAATGAGTTATAAATATCGTTGGTGGACAAATGATTTTTTAATTAGCTTTTAAGGCGAGTGTGTTAGAGAAGTTGCAGCAGCAGGGTGAATTGTGCTCTGATAATCTTTATCTTTGGCCCACAGCTGCAGGAGCTAATGGCAGAGAGCGTGGACACCCTTGAAGGCAAGCGGACAGATCATGAACGTGTGTGGAATGCACTGCAGAAGGTAAATAGAGAGAGAAGAGTAGGGAGAGAGAGCACACTGTATAACTGTGCATATGTGTTTGGAGGGGGGGCGCGGGGGGGTTGAAAATGCCAGCATAGGCACCACACCTCACCTGACATTCTTGGTGTATCATATGAAGGAGGGAATTTCATGTGTCATTCAGCTGACTTATCATATCAAAGAGATTTGATATGTCACACGGTTGACATATCCAATCAGAGGGAAATTAATTTTCCACGGTTTGGGGAGGGTGTAGGGTGGAATCTCTCTCAGTGGAGCTGTCTCATTCGCCGAGACGAACAAAGCATCGTGAACTTTGAAATGGCAGGTGTGTCCGACGAGAGGGGGCCTGGAGGTTTCAAAATATTTCCTACATCCGTCCGAATTATTTTCTCTCGCAAATTAGCACTGGGGGGGCGGGCATTCAAATAGTCACTCAAAGTAAGAAATGAAATGTGATTTCTGACTCCAAAAAAAGCAACCCCAGGCATCCTACGTGCCCTAATTTGAGCTTTTTATCCTGACTGATTGGACATCATAACCTTTGTTTAACTGACTGGACACCGCACACAGCATCACGTTTCTGCTGACCTCACTGTCCAAGTGAACTATCCATTGAGAGGAGAGACTGAGGAGAATGGAGACTAGTGGAACAGCTCGGGGAGTTGTTTGGGGACAGTATTTTAAGGGAGGTGGCTAGTGTCAGAAGTCATCCTGACGTGTTATTCATGTACAGCTCAGTGATTTTACTGTGCGTTTGTCTGTGCGGGCGTGGTATTAGCACACAGACGCAGTGAGATGTCGGCGAATGTGGATTTAGGGGCATCGGTCTGCTATGGGAGCTGTGAGGAGGAGTTTAATGTGATTGTGGAGCAGTAGCAGTTAGGAGGCGGTGAACGTATACGCATGTAGTCAGGCAGGCAGAGCTAAGTATGTGTATAATGTAGCAGCACATGGGTTTACTGTGGTAGCAGTGAACAGATGTTAAATGTGGATGCCTCCTAGGAGCAGTTAGAATGTGTGTATATTGTAGGACCAGAAAGGTAGCATGAAGTGTGTCAATTCTATATCGGTGTATGGGAAATGCCAGAGCAGCAGTGTGGAGGTGTTGAACGTCTAAATACCAAAGCGAGAGTAAAGGGGCTGCTGAATGGGAGTATACACTCCTGCGGCAGTGGCAGTAGCAGTCGCGGAGGAGGAGGTGTCGCGGAGCTGATATGCTGGGTTGGTTTTTAGGCAGAGCTTCTTTGGTGTCTGTCGTGTGATTGTGATGAATGGGACAAGGGCGGGATAGCTGACACTCTTACACGCCGAGACAGTGCATCGGCGGGTCAGTCTCTCGCAGCCACGCCGGAGCCTGTCACCTGGGGTTACTGATGGTTCTTATTAATCACCCCATCAAGCATCAGCACCCCTGTGCCGTCCGCTGCCCCTCAGACGCTCTGCGGTGAGCCGGCGTTCGCGCTTCACATCTGGGCCATACATCATTCCTGACTGGAGCCGCCAAGGCGAGAGGGCAGGGACAAAACTAGAGACTCCCCAACAAACTCCACTTTAAATACTGAAAACACAGATACGGCTGTACCAGACTCTCTGGACGTCCACTGGCACTCTTAATCGCTGTTTAGAACAGGTGTTTGTACATTAAGAGATAATTGCGGGTGTAACGGTCTTATTATGTTGCAGTTACTGTGTTATATCCGTATTAATTACTGATGCGGTTTAATACCGGCCACGTTATGTCAAGGCACTTGATACGGCATTTTTTCCTCAGAGTCTCAGAATAAGGATCCCTGGGATTTAACACAAGTCGGAGTGGTGCCAGTGACACATGCCCGCTCTAATACGGTGGCTGTCGGGGGATTGGATGATATTAGGCGGCTACGAACTGATATCTCACCATACACACACACACACACACACACACACACACACACACGGCGGGACAGACTGATCCCTGTGTCCAGTGCCAGACATGACCCATCTGTCTCTTCAGGATTAATAGTATTGTGCTCTGGATGAACATTTTTATAAGTTTCTGTAGGCCTAGAAACGCATAACCACTCACACACACACACACACACGCACGCGCACGCGCACGCAAACAGCACAGTTGTACTCATGATATACATAAAATAATGGTTTTATGTTTGTGTGTACAATTCATTAGTGATGACTGGTGGGAGTCTCGTATTCTCCTGGTAGTATTCAGCTCTGTCTGACATATACAGGGACCTTATAAACTGTCTGCTCTGCCCTCACACTAGGATTAGCCTTAGATGCTTCATTTTCACTCATCTAGACTCATCCATTTGTTTTACATACATCAAACGGACATTAACTGAGCAACCACTAACGTCTGCCTCCGTTTTGACTTAGTGTGCGCTGCAAAACATATCGATTTTCCAGTTTTGTTGTGATGAGTCATTGGGCAATGTCGGCGGTCGTCTTCAGTCCATTACTTAGAAATAAAACCCTTTGAGCTCCTCCCGGTGCCTCAAAGTGAGAAACTTCTAGAACTATCGGTTTGAAGTGTAACACAGACGCGAATTTGCAAGGCAGACGTGTTTTATCTCCAAATGCACCTTTTTTGTGATTGGAAAGGATACGTGGTTCTTCAGTGGTTTAAAATGAAATATATAAATAAATGTTTTGTGCTCGGCAGAGACTGACCTATAGCCTTGATTCCAGAATGTTCTATTGATTACGACAGTGAATGAGATAAACTTTGAGAGGCTCCAAGAAAAAAGGTCACAGAGAGTGGAGCAAAGACGCTTGTTGCGTGCCGTGGTTTTCATTTGCATAATATGATTCATTTTCTGGTAGACGCAGGACTGCTCCAAATTTCCACAGTCCTGTTCCTCCGCTCCTGCGGTGAAGACCTTTTGTTTTGGCTCCCTTGCGGTAATGGACTTTGACAGATTTGATGGACGCTTTGACAGGTCTTGTGTATCAGAATGCTGGTAGGCTGCGGGCGGTCTCCAAAGTGAT
Organism: Chanos chanos; assembly: GCF_902362185.1. NCBI lineage: Eukaryota > Metazoa > Chordata > Actinopteri > Gonorynchiformes > Chanidae > Chanos > Chanos chanos. Next base: position 17,820,768 of record NC_044508.1, on the reverse strand, counting down.
GCCGACCAATCGCTCTGTTCCCCGTTGCCGTCTCTTTCGTAAACACACACAAAAGTGCAGCGTGGGTGCAGGCTGCACACTAATTGACAGAGCTAATTGTTGTTCACATTGAGTCTGGCATGAGTGTGTGTGTGTGTGTGTGTGTGTTCACTTCATCCACCGGGCTTCATTTTAGCAGTCTGAGCAGTGCATTTAGAGAAGGTGAATGCTTGCTCTTACCCACCCCTGTGTTTCATTTATTCCACTCCCCTGGGGAAGGATCCCTCAAATAAACACATTCAGTTCTCTGAGATCCTTCCAGCGCTCATAGCTAAACAGATCTGATCACCTGACTCTCTCTCTCTCTCTCTCTCTCTCTCTCTCTCTCTCTCTCTCTCTTTCTCCCTCCTCTCTGTCTCTGTCTCTTTTTCTCATTTCTTCTCTCTGTCCTAACTCCTGAATAGGCTTTTTAATTCGTTTCTTCGTCGTACAGTCGCTTTCATATTTCACTCAAAATAAATTTCGCTTCCATATTTTTGCCTCCCTTTCCTCTGTGCTATGAAGGCAGACACAATAAATTCCAAGAGCCGGTCTCATCAGAATAAAATAAAAAAAAAAAAGATGCAGTGAAGATAACTGAAGCTCATTGTTCCATCTCCAGAAAGTAATTAAGTCTCTGAGGGAGCACTCGTATATATCAAAATAAAAATGGGCTTGGCACTGATCTGGGACCAGTGAAAAGCTGTCTGATAAGTAATAAATAGTAAGTAATAAATTTAATAAGTAATGTAATCCCTGAAAATCAGATGTCCCCTCTTGATGGACGTATGTTTGTGGTTTAAAGGTGGGAGACATCGAGGAGATGCTTTACGAAATGGAGAACGTGTATTTGAAGAATAAAGCTCTCAGGGCCGTCAGGAGACAACAGGCCAGAGAGAGGAGGAGAGAAGCTAAACGTCGGTGGGACAAGTCCATGCCGAAAAAGGTCCCGGCCCCTGTTCTTGGAGAGCCAGCCTCCTGGACATAGCGGTCCACCAGACAACCTGGTTCCACCCACGTATGAAGGAGTATCCCGCTTCCACAACCAAAGCCCCTTTTCCTGACACTCCCACCCTCCTGCCCAAACCCTACACACACACACACACACACACACACACATACACACACACACACACAAACTCAGCTTCAGCAGGAGCTCATTACTCTATGCTGGCAGAAATAAATGGGCTTTGCAGCCTTGCCATCTCCCTGATTTAGGGGGGTCTGTGTGTGTGTGTGTGTGTGTGTATGGGCGCATGCTTCTCTATCTCACTCTCCCTTTTTCCTCTCCGTTGTTTACTAGTTAGACACTCCGGCTCAGCACTCCAGATGAAAGACCTTCTGCTGGTCTGAATGCACGGGGGTGTACAATTTATGCATAAGGAAATGTGCATGTGTAAATATGCATACATGCTCTTTTTTTATTTATCCATCCGAAATGTACATCAGGCACATGACAATTTGTAAACGGAAATTATCCATGCTACAGGACTACGGGGAAAGAGAAATGCGGATGTTGGGTTGGGATAAGATGAAATGGAAACAGATGAAATGGAAACAAATGGGAGAATTTGAATGAACATATGCATGTATGCATCATTCTCCCGCTTCTGCACGTCAAAATATTTGGAGGGAGACTTTTTGTGAGATCCACACTGCCCTTGGTATTTCTCAGCCTTCCAGTCTGCCCCAGATTAACTGCCTCAGAATAACTGCCCGTGGTATTTCTCAGCCTTCCAGTCTGCCCCAGATTAACTGCCTTAGAATAACTGTCCGCGTCTTTTTGTAGCTATATTGCCTCCGGGTTCTCTTAACACTACACGCAACAATGCTCTGAGCAGCACGAGCTTAGATAAATGTAACATTACATAATAAACCTGCTGTGAATGTTCTTTCTTTTCTTTTTTCTTAAAAAAAAAAAAAAAAAAACACTGTCTCTGAAAACATAATTGTGCACATAATGACCTGGAAATGGTTTGTGTGGCACACACATTCCAAACAAGGTTATGAGGAAAAACTGCACCCTGAAAAAGGCATAAATACGTAGCTATAAACAAGTTTCTGTTCAAAGTAGAGAATGTAGCGATGAAACTTTAAGTGTGGTAACAGCTTTAGCAGTGTGTAGCAGCATGCTCATCTAAATGAACTGACTTTCAGTTTGCGGGGGCGGGGGTCGATGGGGGGGTTCTCGGGAGTTATTTGACGAGGCAGTTAGGAACACACTGAGTAGACACGTTTAAACGGAGTCTCCGTCACTCACCTACCGTCTTCCAATCGATCGGCCACACACAAACACGCGCACACACACACACACACACACACACTCCTCAGGGGCCTCAGTGGGTATTCCTTTCCTTGGCAGTCAGCTATATCTACATTCCCATTTAGCCAACAGTGCTGAAACCAACATGTAGTCAGTTCACTGCTGATTCACACATAGCAAGTTAGACTGCAGCTCTCCCTCTCCTTGGGCAAACCACACCTATAATCCTGGATCCCGCATCTCAAACTGGTTTGCGGCCGTAAGTCCAAACGGTTGGTAAAGGATTAGACAACAATGAAAAACAAAACCGGTCCAAGTAACGTGTCATGCAGTCAACAGGAAGAGCCTCGCATGCGGAGGAAGTGGAGTGTGGATGCAGAATAAACAAAAGGTGTTTATCGAGTGGCCATGGAAAGACAGCGTTTGCATTGTGCAGTATTGGCATGGTGCGGAGATTAATTATGCCCATGGTGTCTCGTAATTGGTAAACAATTATTATAATCCAAGCTTACATGTATAATTCATTCATTCATAAGGAGTGCGGTACTGTAGGAGGTCTATAAAGAGAATATTTAATATGTGGTGTTGTTTTTTTTAATTGCTGAAGCATGGATTTGCTATGTAAATTCCTTCCCGCTGTGTTTTTTTGATAAACTGCATTGAACCAGTACTCATTTTCCGTTTAGTCTCACCACTAAATCATTCTCAGAATCATTCCCGTCAGTAGACGTCACTTAAACATAGACAGCACAAGCCCCATTAAAAGATTACCGTGTAATTAGGCATTTGAAAGAAGTCCTCAGTTAAACACCTGATCATGAATGGGAAATGCCCACATAGCTGGATCCATAAGCATGATGAAGAGACAAGCCCAAATCAACACAGGCCGGTAACTCTCTTCAAACAAAGTTACTGAGGAATCTAAATATTTTGAATTTTGGCCAGGGATAATAAAGCATGCTTTTCAAAGACCCATTTAGGAGTTCTCCAGCCAGATATTACCCCTCCAGTGACACATTTACCTAAAAAAAAAAAAAAAAAAAAAGGACATTTCACAGGCCAGTAGACTTTCAGTGCAATATGTCACACTTAAGGGAAATAATGTCAGGACTGATGAGGTAAGGTGTTTAACCCCAAAATAAGCAATTCTTCATATGCTAAAAGACGGGTCATGTTCATAAAGAGCAACAAATGGATAAGAAGCATGGTTTAATTAAAAATAAAAAGAAGAAGAAAACAGTTCATCACGTGTTGTAGTTTCTCACCGAGCGTGTGCAGAAACAGAGAGGCTGTCTCATGTTTAGAGATGTCACTTTACTCTGGAGGCACATATCATAAACTGTAGTTTGGGAACTTGATGAATATTCGCATGAATACAAAAAGCAGAGGCGGAGAGAAGGATGCTGAATAACTCTGTGACAAGGAAAGAAAGTCTGAGAGTAAAATAGACGGGGGGGGGGGGGGAGGTCGGAGAGAGCCGACAAGCTGATCTGTTTAACTAACGTACAGTTGTTGAGGCGACCAGGCTAGCGCGACTGACAGACGCTGGAGGAGAGAGGGTTCCCTAAAAAAAAAAAAAAAAAAGAGAAAAAAAAGATAAACTGTTTGCTCTGAGCCCCGGAGAACCGACTGGTAAACATCTTGCCTCTCGCGCATCTCCCAGGAAATCTGTACAAAAATCATAGGAGTCTTTCTGATCAGATGTGGTAAACACAACATTGTCATGTTGGGGAGAGTCACGATACTCATTTCTCCACGGGGGAGAAGACAGAAAGCCTCTTGAAATCTGAAAATTGCCTTTGACTGGCTCCAGATGCCAAACACGGTATGTCAGCAAGAAAAAGAAAGGGACTACACTGCCTCATCACAGCAGCAGTGTGAAGATAGAGTTGGATTTGAAACCAAAATGTGGGCCGTGGAATATCAGACAGCTTCAAGAATGGGCGATAGTTTTTAGCCTTGATCATTAAAACATGACACAAAAACTGAGAATCTCCGAGGGAGGTCGTTAATCATGTGTACAGTACCCATAGACCAGGATCGCAGATGAGCATTTCGAAATGTAAGCTTCATGAACACAATATGGTAGAGGAAGAACAGATTGTGTGTGTGGTGTGTTTTGTGAGGTGATGTAATTACCTACAGTCAGATGACTAAGGTCCAGCAATCTGATCAGCTTGGAATGCAGTTCTGTGATTAAATGGGGGCAGTTAGATGCACAACGGTAGAACAGGCAAAAGTCTGAATGATGAATGTTTGGAAAACATCAAGGAAAATGGTTAATATGCAAAGATCCCGGGGCCTCATACTATTAATCAAAATTAAAATTCACATGGCTCAGTCAGCGCTCACAAAGCCAAGCGAATCATGTCAGCATCAAAGCTGCCAGACTTTTGATAGCTACAAGAAATCTCTTGTGGGAGGGCGAGGCATTGGCTGCACATAATAGAGGGACAATTACCGATTATTTTACCCTACTAATCGAGCACTATTGAACCAGCTCACGATGAAACAATTTTACTCTCAGAAATGCCAGCAAGGTTCGTGGAAATTACTCTTCACAATTATTTCTCCTTTTCCTCCCACACAAAGGGGTGAACCGCGGCCCTCGGCTGGAAGACTTCATTCTGCAAGTTCTAAAGTAGCGTTGTACCCCCCCCCCCCCCCCCCCCCCCCCCCCCCCCCCCCCCCCCCCCCCCCAAAAAAGTTCTTTCGCAAACATCCCTGTTAGTAGAAAAGAGGGGGGAACAAGGCTCATCTCTAGGCAAACCAAAAAGCAGTCAAGGTGGTAGAATGTGACAGTAATTCAAATTTTAGTTCAAACTCTGCTAGCACTGTCAACGATAACACGAATAAAGAGACACTTCTACTCTCTCACAAGAGTCTTTAAATAGAATGTTTTGTGAGGGAAAAATGTGTGAGGTTTTATTTATCAGCGATCTTGTGTAACCACACATACTGTGTTTGGCGTGCATTATTACTTTGAGCTGACAGGGAGAGGTAGATGCTTTCTCCTGTGGTAAAATGAAAGGGATTTATTGAACAGTTATTCTGATGGGTAAAGGTAGGACATCTTTAAAAAGCCAGAATGAATTCTTGAAGTTGTTTCCCTTTAATGGCCACGAGACAACCTGGAAGTTTTCTGGGTTTTGTTTTTTTTTTTTTTTTGGAGAAAAAATACATTTAATTGGTAGCATTTATAAACTGTACTTCTGTGCGGCTTTTGTGGCGACGGGACAAGCTAATTCTTGGAGACAAGAGGAGCTCTCTTAATTTTCCCAGCATTCTCTGTCTGGAGGTCTTTATCTTTACCTTCTGAGAGCTAATATGGTGCAAGCCCATTTATGGACAATCACTGTCTTTTGAACTCATAGAGCTCTTCAATTGACTGAGGAACTTTTGCAAGAAGCAATTACTGAGGAGGGGGGGAGTTAAAAAAAAAAAAAAAAAAAAAAAAAAAAAAGAATGAGAGCCAGCTAAGAAACTTAAGAGGCGGAGAGGGAAAAGAGGGATTAGAGAAGAGAGAATTGGGATTCTGCGGTCTGTTTCTCCACTCAAACCTGACTGTAATGAAGGATAGCTAACACTAACTAAATCGTTTCGCGTTCCTAGTTCCCTTCGCTAACAGCGGGTCAGCCCGAGCCTCAGCACAGCGCAGCGCTATTCCGGCTTTTAGATAATCACCCGCGGAGAGAGATCTTCAGTGGGACCCTCGGCGTTCAAGGTGATTGCATCATCAATGAATCATTAGCACCATCAATTACAAAAGACACATCAGCATTCCGGTGAGCATTACAGTTATAATCCCTCGACCACAGAACAAACACTTTGCTCCATGCTCTGTAGTTAAAGTCCATCGGTTATTTGTCTTTAGCCTGCATCCCTCACATGTCTTTTCTTTGTTTTTTTTTCTGTTCATTGTCTCTCTTTTCTCTCACTTTCCATCCCTTATTCCCTGTGGCAGCATGAAAAGGACAGTCAGAAGGGCTAGGAGTGAGTGAGAGAGAGAGAGAGAGAGAGAGACCTCGCCGTGCATGTTGAAGAGTCTGACATCATGAAAGCAAATCCGCGGTGACCAGCCCCAGCGGGTTGCCACGGATGCCGTACAATCACACGGATACGTGCCGCGAGGCGCTAAAGCCAGACAAGGACTGCTGCGTGCCACCTTCTCGTAACTCGCCACGCTAACCGTCCTGCAAGCGCTCGGGCCATGGTCACGCCTCCGCCAAATTCTCCATACCAACCAACTGACGCCAAACAGTGTGAGATCAACTACTTACCCCCTCATTAATGAGCACTATAATGAAACTGAACTGAACTGAACAAGTACAGAATAATGAATTTCTCCAGAGCAAGCCAGCTTTCATCAACAGGAGGTTAAAGTAGCATACACAAGGCTGGTTTATGTAAATACGGATCTGATTGTGGGGTGTTGAACATGTCACTGACCTCACAGTAAAGCTCCATCCATTTGAACTGCTCAGCGTGGAGTTGAGTCTGAGCTGTAACAGTGCAGGTCTCAATCACTTTGGTGTGATGCCATCACCAGTGATGTACAGTATCATCAGTCATATCCTCAAACTGATATTTGTATTGGTTCTTTCATATGGAACGAATTAATGTATAAAGTCAGACTTAAGAGATGTATCAGTAAATTTGTGTATGAATGGATATCTAAGACAATCCAACCAACATGAAGCAAAGCTGTAGCCAGCTCAAAAGACAAGGTAAAAATGATAATTCACCAATACAATAATAAACAGAAAACTAAATGCTATAATGAATCATTGTCGTATAAGGTAAGCATAGTCCATATTTTGTCATCCACTCGATGGCCTGACTTCAGAATAAACTCCAAGCTCAGCGAGATGCCAATAATGTTTTTGGGTGTTTTGTTTTTTTACCTGATGAAGACTCAAACCCTAAAGTAACACATCAATTTTTTCCTCATTCGGGCAATTGATCTGTCTCCAGGGTCTGGATCTGTCATCCAGAAAGCATCACAATTAAGGCAGGAACAGGCAAACTCAATTCCAATATTCTCAGATTCTCTCAATTTGAAACGTGTTAACTGGAACGCATCCCATGAATGTGTGTGAGGAGTATCTGTCTAAATTGAGTTTTCATCAGGAAAGTTTGATGAAGTAATTTTGGAGCTTATACCCAGTGGCTCCATACGAATATGACAAGTCTATTTGAAATCCATTCGCTTTTATAAAGTTGTTTTTTTATTGATTTACTTAATATAGACTATGGTAAATTCACAAACTTATGAAAATGAGTTGCATGCATTTCTTTATATATTTCTTGCTACATTTATATATTTCTTGCTACAAGGGTTTCGGTGCTCCATTGAAGTTGGAGTTTAGTTTATCCATACTAATCTTCAGTCTGTTGAGTACACGTCTGCCATAGAGGTGGCTCAGCTTGCCTCTTTACCGAGCAGGAACTAGACTTTATACTGCCGTTTGTGTTTTTAATTGAACGTATCTGAGATTCTGTGTCATTTGTTCCAGGAATATTTTGGGTTTTTTTTTAGGCTTTGAGCCATGTGTAGACTTGTAGAAAAGTCTTTATGACTTGTGACTAGCCCCTGAGCAGTCACAGACTTGAATAATTTGTGATGTAGATTTTGGACCGACTACACAGTGGACAACAGATCGTCAGCGCCCTGCTTTGTTTTCAAAGGGAGACAAATCCTGAGAGGTCTACTTTCTCCCTCAGGCAGGAGAATCCCAGCACCATCACACATCTTACCAGGTCAAATGGGGAGGGGGGGGGGGGGGTGGATCTCTAGGCACCAGCATGCTCCAGATGTTGATCTAACCTTTAAAGAAAAGCATTTACCCCCCCCACCTGTGACCTTGTCTGGACAGAAATCCCCCCCCCCAGCCCCCCAAAGCAAAGTGCAGCCAGACATCAGACCATTAAAGCCTAACCAACCAGCAACCCCCCCTCCACAGTATCTCTGTCCCCCCCACCCCCTCACCTTAAATGGGCTTTGTTCACACACTTTCATGCAGAAGAAAATGAAAATATGAAAAGAAAATGAATACTTTGGCGTGTTCTTTGTATCATTATTTTACAGGTCTATTATTCCCTAAGGGTTCCTGTGTTGGTTCAGTATCGTGCAGACCATCCATTGTCTGAGCCTGGGAGTCAAAAGAGAAGGACAACCACATGAAGCCAGGCAATGCATCACCGCAACACATAGCGCGGAGAACACACAAAAAAACAAATCAACAAAAACAACAGTCAGCCCACCAAAGGCAGGAAAATAAAATAACAAAATTCTTCCTGCAATATTTACAGGATTTTAAATTACCTGCAAAAAAAAAAAAAAAAAGAAAAAATCCCTGGTTTTGGCCAACAGCACAGCTCAACCAATTTTCTTTCATGGTTTTTCTTTTTTTTTTCCCCCTCCTCTGGTCAGCTTGTTTGCATTGTCTCCTAATGCACTATATCTCAGAGGAGCAAGAAAAAAAACCCCCACACACACACTGAATACGTGGTCCATTGGCGAGTGCTGCATTCAGGATGGACGCAGGACTCACTGGGGCATAACAGTGGGGTCAGAACAAATGAATGGGCTCTGATGAGGAGCTGTCAATCAACATCTCACAAGCTATTCATCATCCTGCTTTACTCTGGTTAAAGCCTGACCTCATATTCTTTGCTTACTTCACCTTTAAACCTTTTATGGCTTGAATCATGTTAAATAAAGGACCACCGAAGCCACTGGATAACTAAGCGGATATCGGTCTGCGTGAAACAGGTTACTGTGGGTTCTATGAACACACACAGCTGAAGAAAAAAAGGAGGGGGAAAAAAAAAAAGAGTTATCAAAGTCTACAGGATTATGCATTTTGTAAAGGCACTGAAAACATCAGAAATAGGTCGATTTCCGCAGAATCATTCGGACCTGAAAATACAGAGATGAGGTTCGTCATCGTATTTCCATAAAAACATAAAACAGTACAACCTCAGAATATGGAAATGATCTCCTTTTATTGAAAACGAGTACATGAGATTTGTTAAAAAGGGATAGTGGGTAATCAGGACACATCCAAACATGTGCTCAGTTTTCAGTGTGGTCCCTCAGACTGGGAAAATTAAAAAAAAAAAAATAACAACAACAAAAGAAACTGACAACAACTGTACACATAGATGGACAAGTGCCTGAGATTCCGAGGCGACAGAATAAGTAAAAAGTAAAGGTAAACCCAGAAATAAGAGAGAGAGAATGAATAAGTAAGACATCATTTCAAACAGAAAAGAAAGGGAAAGAAAGACAAGATATACACTTAAATAGGAAAAAAAAAATCAAGAGACAGTGACAGAATGTATATATATACTATTTATATAGCTTTTTTGAGAATAAATACAAAACTCTATTATCTATCTATAAGTAGCATCGCTACTGTGTAGCCCTTTTCAGAACAGGTCACGCAAACACATGAGACGCAAAATCACTTTAAAATGGACGACAGCCGGCGCTACCGCTGCTCCCATTCTCATCTGTTTGTATTAAAAGTGGTGATAGCTTTATAAAAGCTGGAAAAGTACAGTGACTGCTATAGGCTTTTTTTTTTTTTTTTACCCCCGAAATAAAATGTTAATAAGTACACGAAAATCTATCCCTCTAGGAAATGTCAGTTATTAAATGATTATTTGTTAGTTGAAGGTGACCAACCGTTTTGATCTAAACAAAGCGACGATAACACTTATTCCAAAAGCAATCCTTCATTTATCAAGTCAAAGAGCCTCGCTCGGAAATCAAAACTGGAAGATTAGGATGGCAAGAGACTGTGCCGTACCGTGGTAACAAGCTTAGGAGAGGCAGGAGAGGAAAGAGCAGACGTCTGGGCTGAGGGGGGGGGGGGTTATATGAGGTGTGTGGTAGACCGACTGAAGGTGTGGTATTTTCTCTCAAACGCTGAAGAGAGGTTGACCAGAGACGGAGAATGGATGGCCTAGAGAAAACAAATCACATTTACAGACAAACATGCACACGCGCACACACACACACACACACACACAAAAAGACTCCATTAGGTAACCCGGACACAGTCAAGCTTCATACGATTGATTATTTGTCCATAACCGCAAAATGTGCGTGTGCTTTTTGAAATCATTTTTTTTAATGCGTGTTGCGCGCGGGAAGAACCCTGCACGAGCCTGAGAAGCGGGAAAATAAGCAGTCAAACAGGCAGGACAGGTCTCTACGGAGCTGCTTTGGTAAAAGGGGCCTGGATGTTTTATACGTACCTGTCACATTTAATTACCCCTCCAGACATTGCTTTTAGTACCGTCCCAGCGTTTGGATTGACGGTGGACAACGAACTAATCAAGTGAGTGACACGTCTCTCAATTTGCAATTTCATCTCCTGCGAGCCAAACAGCTGAAACCACTGAAGGCAATAAAAAGCATTTTTCTGTATTATCATGCCCATATTTATTTAGTTTGACAAAAAGGGGTCTTTTCTCCCTGCCCTCTGGCATTCAGCTCTTTTAATGGGATCTATTGAGCAGAAAGCCTTGATTATATGTTTCTGGAGTGACTGCAGAGGTGGAGGTGAAAGACAATGTGTAAACAATCAGGCACACAGACGGCCGTGCAAGGTCCCTCCGCTGACAACGCGCTCAAACACACACACACATTTGAACCTCATTAAGTGCCCCCCACTTCTTCTGAGAACACACTTAATGCAGACACACACACACACACACAAAATATATTCTTCCCTTTTAATTCTACATGGAAATGCAAGGGTAAGAAAGAGGTTGGCTGGAATAGGCAACCAATTTATCTCCCCACCCCCACCCCATCCCACCTGCTTTTGATGTATCCATGAGCACCACACCAGACATGCTCTCGCTGTCTCTCTCTCTCTCTCTGTGTCTCTCTTTGCAGACACACATTCACACAGCAGTGACAAAGGCAAATGCCTCTTACGAAAGCCTCTTAATGAGCCTGGAGCTGGCCTTTGGATCAATAGCGGTGGCGGGAGACGAGCCTGCTGAACCCAGAAGGCCGTTTTCGCTCTAATGCCGCGTGATGCATTGCCAGCAGAGGTGCGATGTCGCACGGCTAATATTAAAGTCAGTTCCCCCGGCAGATGTGGCTTTATTGGACTAATTTAGTGGAGGAACATTTGATATTACTGTCATCACTCTGGCTTTGGCTGTCATAGATCAATGGGTTCGTGGATGGACGCTAGCATGACAGTTACAAATGGACGAATGAGGCTTCTAATATAGCTCTTCGCCGCGGCTAATGAAACATTAGCATTAAACACACGCGCCACTAGATTCGCCCCAACTTTGCCCTCAATCAACATATTCCACCGCTACGATTGAAAAGGCAAATCCAGTTCAGAAATTAGTATTAAAAGGGAACTTCTCTGTAGATTAAAGAGAATATGAGTGTCACCAAAGCCCAGCCAGTGAGTGTTGGGGATAGGGGACGGGGGGTTAGTGTGTTGGGTGTCACCACCAGTTCCCATTGAAAAGTTAGTGCATTAGAGAGCCAGAAGTGCTGTGCTCACATTATGGGGTGGGGGGGGGGTTCTACAGGAGCGTCTCTCTGCGGGGGGTGCCCGGTGCTTTGCTCTGAACGCAGGACACCAGCAGCTTCTGGCACGGACCCGGTGAAGGAGTGGGCGCCGCAGGCGGGGCCGCAGGGCGGGCCGAGGGAGGGGGTTTGGGTTGGGCCTGGGCCTGGGCCTGGGCGGGGCTGGGGTCGGCAGGGGGGCCGTTTTCAGAGGAACAAGCGGGTCGGACAACGACGGGGACGCGAGGGCGCGGGGCGTGGTCCAGAGAGTTGGAGCGCTGCACCACAGCGTTCTTGGTGGAGCCGCTGAGGCTGAAGGTGGAGGCTGAACGAGACATCTGGAGACACAAACGTGCGCCCCCCCCTCCTCCTCAGAGAAGGAGGGAGGGATGAGAGGATGAATAAAGAGAGTTAAGCATTGTCATCCTCCGGCCCTGCATGGTGCATTTAGCTATCTTTCCTTTGAGTCTAGAGCTGGCACTGCAGGGTAACCTCTTGTGGCTCCACGCTCTGTCACACAGTTAACACTAGGATGATTCACCCTCTTCTCTTCACAATGAAAGATCTAGGAGGAGCTAAGAAAGGAAAGGAAAGGAGCCCTGTGTGTTGAAAGGCAGAGGGGTATCGAAGACGACACATTACCGAGACGTGAGAGAAAAAAAAAAAAAAAACACCAAGGAGAAACGCTGAAAGCGAAAAGAACATCTAGGGACAGCACTCAACTGAAAAAACATAAACCGTGGCTTCCCTAACATCCACCCTGAAAGTTTCATAAGGTTAAAAAAGTGTCTTGCAACTACAAACCATTTTCTGTAAAAAGAAGAAAAAGTAAGAAAAGAAAAGAAAAAAAGAGAGAAACAAAAACAATCTTCAACCAAATTACACACTTTTACTACCAAAAAAAAAAACCCATTGTTATCTAAAATGTTATATATGAGAAACTGTCGCCAAAAAAATAAACTTTGTTTGATAAAGCGTGTATAGCTATATGTCCTTCTGTAAGCCAACTTAATGGAAATGGCATTCATAGATGGAAAGACGTGATCGATCCGTATGATCCGTGTGTACCTAATACCAGGATAAGTTATCATGGTATTCCCAAGCTAAGGCCACGTGATTTACATTAGACTACATACATATACATTAAGACTATGTACATACAGACTGTGCTAATGGACAATGATAGCAGAGGATGAGTGAACAGACAGTTGAAAATCAAGAGAAAGAAGGAAGGAAACTGAGGAAAGGGGAGAGAGAGTGAGCGAGCGACTTACAGCCAGGGTGGAGGTACTGGCCATGCGGGCCATGTGTTCAGAGCCTTGTCCAGGGCTCTTGTCATCTGGGGTACTGCTGGCCATGAATGCTCTCTGGATCACGCGCTTTGGGGTTTTAGTGAAAGAAAACGCTCTAGTGACCTGCAAACACGCGCACGTGCACACACACACACACACACACACACACACACACACACAGACACGCATTACAAACACAATTAGTCTAGCCTCCAGATCACTCCGCAGCAATCCTCTGAGTGTGTTCTGCTGGGTTTAATGGGCATTTACATCATGTAGGTCAGAGGAGACACATGTTTATAACAGTGATAAAGTAACTTAATGTGTTTAGTTCTGTGACTTTGCACATTGTCTTTAATGTTAGGACTAAGGCTCAGATAATTACGTACTAGTTTGAGTCACTTACGGCACAATGTGTCTTTTAAATTCATTATTGTGCAAATGACCAGCATGCCTGTGTGCGTGTGTGTGTGTGCGCGTGCGTGTGCGCGTGTGTGTGTGCGCGTGAGAGTGAGTGGGCGTGCATGTGTGTCAGAGAGAAAGTGAGTGGGCGTATGTGTGTGTGTGTGTGTGTGTGTGTGTGCGCGTGTGAGGGAGACTGTGTGAGAGAGTGTGTGTGTGTGTGGGTGAGTGAGACGGTGTGACTGTATGTGTGTGTGAGTCAGACTGTGTGAGAGAGTGAATGAGTGTGCATGTGTGTGTGCGTGACAGACAGGTGTCACGTGGTACACTCCTACCTTCTTTGAGGTCTTCTTGATGGCGCGGGAGGCCCTGCTCAGGGTGCTGTCCATGTCCTTGGTACTGACTTGAACAGAATCCGGATCAGTGCACTGAATCAGATCCTCCTGTTTTAAAATAAAGAATAAATGACGAGACATGTAGACCTTTGTCAAAATACAGAGCGTGTGAAGCATCACTGTTCGTCTTTTTTAATTAGCTAATACTAGTTGGTATTCAAAAAGAGAGAGAGGGAGCCAGAGAGAGAGAGGGAGCGAGAGAGAGAGAGAGAGAGAGAGAGTGTGTGAGAGAGTGAGTGGCTGATGGGGGAGGAAAAACACATAGCAAACACTGCCATCTAGTGGACACATTACAGGAAGCTCTGCTTGACACTAGCAGTCAGCTCCAGGGGATTGGGGAAGCTTGTTTTTTCATTATAAAGAGAAATATCCACATGCGTCTGTAGAAGCCAATTATGCACGGCCGCTTGGCAGGTTCTGAGCCTGTGGTGCTACATCACGGATGGGCTGGGGTGTCTGCAGAACCGCAGCTGGTCCGATAAACTCATCCGTAGTCCTGCGAGTTAAAGTTCAAGTACAATTCTGCTCCTAATTACATTAATCTGTCTCCCAGCTTAACCACTGCGAACAATCTAATAGGATTAAAGCAAGGCCCGAACAGGGCCCTGACGTGGCCGCGTAATTTGTTGGCGTAATAAAAAAACGAGAAGGGGCTAATAAAATAAATAATTGCGCTTCAGCGCACGGTAGCTAGCTCTAATTGTCTGCTGGGCGGAGGGGAGTGGGGGAGGGATGGGTCATTTGAGGGCAGGGCAGGGAGACAGAGAGAGCGATAGGTGAGTGGATGGAGAAGCCAGCGGATGGGTCTCTTACCGCGTCGGCTCTGCAGATCGTGTTGGCCACTTGACGGCACAGCGTCTTCAGCCAGGTGGATTTGGGCGTGTCTTCGGCTGTTAGCTGGAAGCTGAAGAGCAAGTTTTCTTGTTCCGTCGGGGGGTGCACCACCAGGGCGAAAGCATTCTGGCACTCTGGACATGTACACCCAGGAAAGGGGGGTGGGGGTGGAGAAAGGGGGGTGGGGGTGGAATGCAATGAACACAAATCAGAGTGGGAAGATGCAGAGCATACAAGTGATAGAGGAGGACATTTTAGCTCTAACGCTAATGCTACGGTTAATATGGACAGATGGGGAAGAATGACAGCCAGCTCTAAGCCAGTGTTGGACTGGAATGGGAACATTTTCACATATTGCTGCTTTGAAATGTTGACAGGGATTAGGAAGGAAGCCCACGTGGATGAAGCTGTCAGATCGTGACGACAGTAAAATGACCGGCTGTAATCAGAAACAATCGGTTTGGATGAGAAATACGTCCAATCTTACAGACGGAGCTTTACATTTATGGACAGCGTTTGTGAGTCAGTCAAAGCAATACAGACCTGATATCCCTGATCCAATCCAAAATGAGGTCTTGTCTAATGAGCTACTCAAACGAAATTAAAGTTTGCAAAACGCAGAACCTGGCGGCTCAATCCAAACATAAAAGAGTCTCAAAATGTATGTGGGAGGAACAGGACGTTTTGTGATTCAAGTGTCCACTCTTGCTTCCTCCATAAAAGGAAAAGTAGGGCAGACTGATGGATCTGGTCTGATATTTCTCAAATATTTCTCCATAATAAGGACTATTAAGCATTTATATAAAAAATAATTAAAAAGCCACATGAAAAAAGCCACTCATGAAAGACCCTGGGAGAAGCTTTCAAAAGAACCCCCCCCCCCCATTCAAAACCATCTGAGGTAACATTCTCTTTGTAAGGTTTAGAGGATTCTTTCTCCACAATTACATCCTGTCCTCAGCAAATGAACCAGACACTTCAAATGGTCTTTGTTCCAAAATCTTGCCATGGAATCAACTTGAGGGCTGAGTTATTAGAGAGAAGGTGCATGTGTTTGGGGAAACAACGGAACAGCCATATGAGTGACCAATGACTAACGTCCGACCATGAACACAGGTGCGTGAGACTGTGTGTGTGTGTGTGTGTGTGTGTGCGGGATGTTACCCTCCGTGTCCTGCAGGTCCAGAACCCTCCTGATCTGAGACAGGGGCATGAGGGCTATGTGTTTGAGCTGTGCTGGCGGCCGTGTCTGTCCCAGCGGACTCTTAAACGTACTGATCACTTTATGCCTCTTCCTGGCAATCTGCACACGCACGCGCACACACAAAGACACACACGCAGGGAGAGTTAACATTTGCATGTGACATGCCTTTCCGTGTTTCTGTGTTTGCGTCTGCGAGCGTAGCATCGGTCAGTGTGACGAATCGACAGAGCTGTGAATGGAGGTAAGTGCTTTGGCTCATTAATGACTCTTAAACTGGACAGGGCCAAGTTGGACCACACCTGATGACACGAGAAACAACAAGACAATGAGATAGAGATAGAGAGAGAGAGAGAGGGAGGGAGGGAGATATAGAGAGAGGGAGAGAGAGAGAGAGAAAGAGAGAGAGAAGGAGAGAGAGGGAGGGAGGGTGCGAGAGAAGGAGGAAGGAGAGATATGCATACAGAAGAGTTCATCAATGAATAATTGAGGAGAGAAAGCCCACCTCTCCCTGACGTTCATTACTAAGGCAGGCAGCCACGCTGTACAAACAGGAGAGCACACGCTGCCTGGGCTCCAGATAGCTCAGACCCATTCTATCGCTGGCCCTCCCACCCTCGTTAATTAGGACAGAGCACAGAAGCTGTGTCAGCAACGATAGATTGCATACCCATAAATAATTCATCTCTTCTCTCCCTTAGCCAAAAAAAAAAGAGAAAAAAAAAAAAAAAAGCGCGGCTACCCGCAAACTGAATGTGCACTTTTCACATCTCAAAGTCCATCCAATTCTCAGATGAAGGGGAGGAAAAAGAAGGAAGTGAATAAAGCTAAACGATGAGGAGGAGAGGAGGAGGGGGAGAGGAGGAGTTGATTGAACAGTCGAGTTTCTGAAGACGGCGTTAACCTCGAAGGAAGTTGAGAGAAAGAGAGAGAGAGAGAGAGGCGAGAGAGAGGGAGAGAGAGAGAACGACCTTGTGAAAGCCAGACAGATGAAAAGATATGAGTATTAAACACCAGCCAAAGGTAAAGTAGGAAAACCGAAAATGGACTGAATGACTAAAATACCAGATGATATAAAAGTCAAAACCCAAATGAAATGTGTCCTTATGAGTCAGGTAGAGAAAGGGTATTTAACTATTTATCATCAAAAGGGAGGATTCCTACACTGTTCCTTAGTGCCTCGCGAGTCTTTTTACCCAATGCACATGTGATCATTCACATACATCAATAAGTTTATTTATCTGAAAAATGCACCCAGTGTGACTTCAGAAACATAACGCTTGTCTATTTCAGTGACTAAATCTGACTTCTAATTTGTAATAATTATGCTTCTTCACTCTTAACATTTAAAAGCCAACCGCTGAAAACCCTCCCTCTGATGTCTCGTTTGATTAGTCAGTGTTGCATAGCAACCTCACCTCCAAGCAGTCATTGAAGAGGAAGAGCGTGACGTGTTCCCCGCGGTCGCAGGGCTTGTCCCCCAGGGCGATGGTCTCCACACGCAGCACCAGGCTCCGGTGAGACGACAGCAGGTTGGCCTGCGACAGCACCAGGGCACAGAGTGTCAGTCTTACTCTACACACACACACACACACACACACACAGTTACACAAACACACATGGCCAAGCATGGACCCTATATACACACGCATATATATATTGCTCACACAAAATACAGACACAGAGTTAATAACACACACAAAGCTGCTTGTGTCTCCAAAACACACACACCTACACACAAACACACACAAACTACGCACAAACACAAATTGCTGCATTTGCTCCTAAATAAAGAAAAAACACGGAGACCCTTGAAATGGGAAAGAGTAGATTTTTGATTATCCAATCAGACGGGTGTTGTAATGGCACAAACATGGCCAACCTATGACTTGGCTCTTTACATGCTCTTCACTTGTCATTTTTCCCCCTCATCAAAGCTAGATCATATTATCCCCAACCAAACACACACACACACACACACACACACACACACAAAAAACCTGATTATCTAAAGCCATTCACTCATATATTTAGTACTAAGGCACAAGAGTAGCACTTAAGCCAGTGAAAAAGCATTTCCATTCTACCCGATTATCTAGCCAAGGAAAAGCACACCCCCAAAAAACAAGGTTTTAGCAATAATTTCTGTCTAGACACTAAACTGTGCCAGAGAAGGAGGGGGTCTTGGCGTTTAGTGTTTAATAAGTCTGTCTTTTATGAGTAGAGTGGAGAGAGAGAGAGAGAGAGAGAGGGGGAAAAAGACAGATTAACTGTGCTGAGCTGAACTGAGTTCTGAGACAAAATGACCGAACAAGGCGGTCGCACATGGCAAACTGCACAAAACATCTTACAGGGCAGCCGTCCACTTCATAGACCACGTCAAAGATCTGTTTCTGACCCTCCGTTTTCCGTTTGTCCTCGTTTATGTGACTGGTTGATAAAAAAGGGAAAAATGTGTCGGCGGTTTGTCAAAAAAAAACGGAAACTTTACCAAATGAAACAAAAAAAGAATTAGCTGTGAGTGAGTTCAGAGTTACTCACGTCATGACTTCTTTGAGAGACTCAATGGCTTTTTCCAGAGTCACTTTGTCTGGGTTATCATCAGAGGTGTGTTTCCTTATGTCTAAGACACATGAATTTATTCAACGTTTCTGCATTAACAGTGTCCACATTCTGTAATGAGTAACGACTCTACACACACGAACAGCTGAGTCATACAAATGTGTGGCTTCCGGCTCGACTTCACAGCATGACAATTCACAAACCCAAAACATTACAAAACCGGTGAGCATAAAAAGCTGATTATACACTGAAAACTGCTAACTGAATACACATTCCTTTTTCATATGGAAATATTACTTGAGACTGTTATCAGGTCCTGAGAGAACCTTCTTATATAAGCTTATGTTAACCTTATGTAAGTTATAGTGAAAGAGAGTCTGTGTATCTCTGGCTGGTGTGTGCATGTGTGTGTGTGTGTGTGTGTGTGCTACCGTTGAGCAGAAGAGCCACACTGGGCAGTCTCTGAACAGGGCGAATGAGCAGCTCCACCAGTGTCTGCCTCCCACACTCTGGCTTTGCCTGATTGATCTGAAGAGGAGAGGATAATAAAATGCAGGGAGGAATGCAGAGGAGCTCCACATAAACACTCACACACTGCCTCACACTTACTCTCCACATAAACACTCACACATTGCCTCACACTTACTCTCCACATAAACACTCACACACTGCCTCACACTTACTCTCCACATAAACACTCACACATTGCCTCACACTTACTCTCCACATAAACACTCACACACTGCCTCACACTTACTCTCCACATAAACACTCACACATTCTTCCTCTAACACACTGCCTCACACTTACTCTCCACATAAACACTCACACACTGCCTCACACTTACTCTCCACATAAACACTCACACACTCTTCCTCTAACACACTGCCTCACACTTACTCTCCACATAAACACTCACACACTCTTCCTGACACACTGCCTCACACTTACTCTCCACATAAACCCTCACACACTCTTCCTGACACACTGCCTCACACTTACTCTCCACATAAACACTCACACACTCTTCCTGACACACTGCCTCACACTTACTCTCCACATAAACACTCACACACTCTTCCTGACACACTGCCTCACACTTACTCTCCACATAAACACTCACACACTGCCTTACACTTACTCTCCACATAAACACTCACACACTCTTCCTGACGCACTGCCTCACACTTACTCTCCACATAAACACACACATACTCTTCCTCTGACACAGTCGTGCAATTAGGCACTGATACACAAAATACACATCAACAGACACACAAAGACATTCACAAAACTCCCACACACATACTCCCACCTCCCCATCAAACATTCCCATCCAGCTGCATACACACTGACACACACCCAACCAAGCCCACATACACACACACATCCAACTCCACACACACACACACCCCCAAGGCCACATACACACCCATTCAACTCCACACACACACACACACACACACCCATCCTACTCCCCACACACACACACCCACTCAAGCCCACATACACACCCATTCAACTCCACACACACACACACACACACACACACACACAAGCACACAGAAGACCTCACGCACACATGTGGGTGTACCTTTAGAAAAGCGTGGAACCTGGGTTTCTGTTTCTCACACCTCACTATGGTCTCTTTACTCATCTCAAAAAAGTTCACAAACGGAGGGTACGCCTTTACCAGCTCTCCAGACTATGGCACATCAGAGAGACACGTGTCAGTACCACCAGCCACCACAGCGCCAATGCGGGACAAGCAATCAGAACACATTATCATCACGAAGCCTCTTCACACTCACATATTTCAGAATGATGTCTCCCACACTTTTATCCTCGGACCAGTTCATCACCAGCTCCTCCAGATCAGCCTGTCAGGGAGAGGAGACGGGATTAAAACAGGCATTTTCACTCTCCCCACACTGGGTGTTTGCTGATTTCGTCTCTATGCTTCCGTGGCTACGCCTACGCACTTTTATCCTGGTGTGAACCTCATAGATGTCTGGGATGCTGCCAAAAATGGTTTTGATCTCCTCTTGAGCCAGAATTGGCCCCCCGACCTGGCCCTCCTTCTCCAACGGCAACTTGAAGAGCTGAAACGGCAGGAGTTAATGGTGAAACTCTCAAAACTCAACTCCCCGCAAACCTAAAACCAACACAACAAATTCTCTGGAACAGACTACTTGGTACGTCTTCATAAACAGGCCGTGTTCTGCTCACTGGAAAAGCACAACAAAAATGTTTTTAAAGGAGAAAATGATCCGGGCAGATTAAAGACAGTGCGTGATCAGTGAATAAATCAGTGTGACTGAACATACAGCCATTCCGTTAAAAAGGAACTCTGCTTATTTATTTTTTTTTTTTGTTTGGAAAAATGGAACAAATAAGCAACCTCTCTGAGGTCGACGGCTTTCGTCGACTTCACGCTAGGCCTCACACCGAGTCTTGGTGCTCATCTGATAAAGCAGCTGTACACGTGCGTGCACAAACTCAATGTGTGTGTGTGTGTGTGTGTGGTCCAGGTGCTGTGCCACAGGTGAGTGGGCCCTGTGGAAGCCCTGCTGATTCTAGCACTGGGGCTCCAGTCTAATTAATTTTCCCCCCCAATAGTTTGAGGAGCTGGGACACACTGATAAGAGACCTGACAGAACTCAGCAGTCCTGTAGTGTGTGTGTGTGTGTGTGTGTGTGTGTGTGAGACAGCAAGAGAGAGAGAGAGCGCAGACCTGCAGGACCGTAGCGAGGATGTCCACGTAGTTGCTCTCGGTCTGGTATAGTTCCTTTGAGACCTGCCATCGGGCGGACTGCTTGGGCAGGGCTGGCGTGGAGCTTTTGGAGGGCCTGCTGTTCTCTGAGAGGAGCGGCCAGATAAGCAGAGGTGAACACGGAGATAACGCTTCTCAGAAAACATGTCTCTCTCTTTTTTTTTTTCTTTTTTTGTCATTCTTCACCACCACAAAAGAAATGCATTTAATTTCATGGGGATTTTTTTTTTTTGTACTAGCTGATATATATTGAAATTTATGGACTCTGGGGTCTAAGAAGAAGTTGGATAAAGAAATGAAACCCGGTCACACTGAAGAGAGAGTGTCAAACACAATGTACTTCAGAGGCACACTGACAGACCTTGACTGAACCTAAACTCAAATCCGTTTCAAATCCATCTTTTTACTGTACAAATTAGACCTGCTGAATAAGAGTGAACATTCAAAACTTTGTCTTCTCGGGCTACAGGCACTGGTCACACACACACACTCTCACACACACACACACACACACACACACAGCTTTCCTGTGTTTGAATCTTTAAAGTCTTAAGCGTTTGAATCCTCTCAAAACATACTGGATCAAGCTTATTTAACTTTGCATACAGCCACATATCCTTAAATGACTTTATGCTGATTCTGTACATTACACTCTCTTTTACCAAGCTGCTGAAAAAGCTCAACCCTCATTGGCCCTTTCAGATGCTCATCACCTGCAGTCCCGTCCTCACTCCGAAGGCCGTACACAAACACGCCCTCCACAGACGAATCCAGGGAGAACCCCTCCCCCTGAGGAGAGCTGGCACAATGGAGGTGCCAGGGTCCATCTGCTCTACTCCTCCTTCTCCTCTCTCTGCTACTCCTCCTTTCCTTCTTCTGCCTCATCCTTTCTTTCCTATCCCTGCGTTCTACGCTACACTCTGAAAGAGAGAACTCACTCAGTACGCTTCAATATGCGGTCAGACAGGAGAGCAGATGTGGCCCAATCTTTGACTTGAAGTTTGGCTGGTGACTTAACATGCATACAGCTGAATATCTAACGTGGGGTGGGCCTAACTGGCTTTAGACTGGACTGCGTTTCAACAACTGGGTAAAACTGAAGATGGGTGGACACAGGGTGCCTCCTCTCTCTCTCTCTTTCTTCGGCTCACTCTCTCTCGCTCACGTGCGCACTCCTACCTCCCATGGCTTTGCAGGTCTCTGGGGTGTTGGAGATATCCAGGAGGGAGCCCATGGAGAGAGAGTGCTCTGCAGACGGCCTCTTGCGAGGGGGAAAGGGCGAGATCTCCGTCTCCTTGGTGAGCTGGGCCAAGGTCTCACGGAGACGTCGGCGTTTTCGGTTGCTGTTGGGCGTGCTGAGAGACAGCAGGGAGACGGCCTTCTTCATGACCGGGCTCTCCGGCTACAACAGGAGAGGAGAGGCGAGGGGGAAAATATATTAGACACGGCAACGGAACGATGAGCCAGCTACGAAGAGAGACTATTCCAACACGTTCACAAATGATGGTGGCGAGTGAGCGAAAGTGACTCCGCGATCAATGGCAATAACGGTGGGTCACAGTGTCTGACACTTGATATTTAGATATCAAATCATTTACTGGTGAGAAAGTCTATCCTGCACATAAACATTCGGCTGCAGCAATGCCCAGTAAACACGTCTGCCTTACCTTCTCATACAAATACATCGATTCTCCTGCCCGAGCATCCATCTGAATACTCCCCCAAAACCACTGACAGAGAGACAGAGACAAAGCATTGATCAATATCCCAAACGTCTAACACTGATCAAAGTGAAACTATTGTGACCAGCACTTGTGGAGAGTAGGCTAATTCTACAGAGACAGGAGAAAGGCTGGATTGTCTATGTTAGTCTCTGTGAGACCTCTCTGGAACTCTCAGGCAGTTTTTCTCTGCCAATCTGGGGTTTTTTTTTTTGTGTTGTTGTTGTTGGGTTTTTTTTTTTTTACCCTGTCTTTGAAAGGAATAAGCAAAGGGTCTTGAGTTCAGCTGTCCCTCCCTGTCTGTCTCTTTCTCTCACCTCCTGTTTCACAACGTATAATCTCTTGGATGGTACAAAGGGGAGCTCTTTAATGGAGTTCTCCTCCACCACCATGTGGGTGCACTTCTCATCTCCGGCCTCAAGGTACCGACCACCTGCAGAGACAGAGACGGAGCAAAAGAGAGAGAGAGAGAGAGAGAGACAGTCAGTGAGAGGGGAGAGAAAGCCTTAGAGATTTAGCTCAAAAAAGAATGCCACAAAAAAAAAAAAAAAAAAAAAAAAAAAGGGAGGAAAAAATGAATCTGGGAACATTTTTTAAGGTGTTCCAGAAAATTATATTTCAGCGTGCTTGAGTCGATCGTGAAAACACATCAGAAAACAAAAACAAAACTATTTTCACGCCAAACCTTTACAGCATCGAGTGAAAGGGGTTGCTGCATTTGAAACAGCAGGTATCAAAATATTTTCTATATATGCTTTCATACACACAGCACACAGTTTGTAACTTGCCATACTATAGAAACCATTTGTCCTTGTCTGAGGCTCTGGAATAAAGTACCATGCTTTACTGTCCTCTCCTCCATGTTGGCTTTGTCCTCCTCAGAGAAACCCAAGAAACTCAGAACACAGTCCTGAAACGGGGGGACTTTGAATTCTGAGCGGAATTCTTCATCGCCGGCATGGAAATTACTGGAAAGGAACAGAGCCATCAAAAACTGTAGCTGAAATAAAACACTACAGCATTTCATTAAGGTAAACACAGATGAAAATTTAGAAGCCACGCTTTCTGAGAGATAATCTGGGTTATTCTAATATATGTAAGTAAACCTCTTAAAGCCTTACAATGATGTCACAGGACATTTGAGGTAGAAAATGACCCTCGCTTTGATAGCTAATTTGGGCAATTCTAATATATATAAGTAAACCTCTTCAGGCCTTACAATGATGTCATAGGATATTTGTAGTAGAAAATGGCCCTCGCCTTAAGCAGTCAATTTACAGACCTAGAATTTTAAGGAAATGCAGCCCTTGTGTATAATGATTATCAACAAGTGCACTGTCTTTCCCTTACCCCTGACAATTCAAAGAAAATGTCCAAAGACACAGGATTATTGAAGCTGCTGACGGTTAATTCACCTTAAAACGCGGGGCCAAAGGCTTTCTCTTATAATTTTAGAAAGTCCGCTATCTGATTTTGTTCCAATTTCTCTGATTCACCATCTTTTTTCACTCTGCTTATGTAAGTTACAGATATGGCACTAATCTAAAAGCAGCTTGTAAGAGAGCCCATATTTTTTCGTATGAAACGTGTTTGTGTTGAGCGAGGGGCACCATTAACCTCCACACACACTCACATGTCATCTCTGTGCTCCCAGGCTCTATGGATCCACTGTGGGGTGAGGATGGGGGTACCCATACACACAGCCAGCTAGAGCAACAGACACAAGAGCACACTGAGTCAGGTCGCGTCACACACACACACACACACACACACACACGCACACGCCTCACAGCAGGGGTTCTAAATATGCATTCAGCGTATGGTTAAGACTAAGTGAGCAGCCTCTCTTCTGTGCAAGCTGCTTTAAACATGCACGTGTACAATCAAATCATGATCTCCCAAAAAAGAAAGAAAGGAAAAAAAAAAAAGAAAAGAACCAATCACGCGTTTCAACATCAGCCTGGAGAGCGAGCCAGACTTCTCACTTACAGTGAGAGTGTGAGTTGGAGATCAGAGACCAGACAATGCCTCCCATTTATAAATATCTACTGATCCCTCCTGACCTTGTGATAATCAACATTCTCACCCTGAACATTATGCTGAGAAAAAAAAAAAAAAATACAGCCACTCAAATACAGCGCAGTTATACAGTTGAATGATAACAGATTATCTTTTTTTTTTTCCTTTGCTGTTTTTAATCTACATAAACAACAGCGGTAATTAGATGCATTACGCCCACGTAAAGGGTGCAAATGGATTCTTCATCTTCACATCCACAGTCAGGAGGGAGGCAAGTGCGCATATGAAACATAGGTTATTTTAGTCATTCACAGTCCGTCTGTGTAGGCATGTGTTGCCAAATGCAAAACAAAAAAAAATGGGGAGAAAAAAAAAAAAAACGAGGCACATTTGAGCGAGCTGCTGGTGTAGCAGAGCATGGAGAAGATCTGAGTCTTTTGAGTTTTGTGAGACAGGGTTGATTAGATTCCAAAAAGTGAAAGCGAGTGAATCCACCAAAACGAACGCCTCACAGTGATTTGTTAAATCTCTCTGAAGAGAAAAAGCAACCCCCCCCCCCACCACACACACACACACACACACACACACACACGCGCGGTGACACACACACACACACACCCGGGGGAAACTACAGTAGAGGGCTTAGCGTGGTTTATGAGCAGTGCATAACTGCTCAAAACCATGTGATCAGCTCATATCAATACCAAATGGGCAAGAGTGTTGGCTAATCAAGAAAATGCTAGAAAAATCACTATCACAACAAGGGAACAAAAAAAAAGACAAAAAAAAAGTTCAAAACAGACTATGAAGACTTCCCAGCGTGGTAACACAATGAAAACAATTAATAATTATACTGTCAAACTTTAAGGATGGTTTCTTTCCATTCTTAGTCCCATTTTAATTTTAATGTAGATAAACAACTGGAGGGATTAGATGCATTATACCCATATTCATTTTTTTTCATATTTTAAAAAGAACTTTTGAATTTATTTATGTATTTCTCAGCTGTGTGAAAGATTAAATGGGACTGAATGTGTGGGTCTTAATACAGACCCTGTACTTCTCTCCATGTGTTGAATGAGCAATGAGGTGTGTGACTTTGGCGCTGAAGTCTTTGCGGATGGTCCCTCCCATGTGATGGACCAGGTTGACCAGGTTTACCTGTGGAACAAACGAACATTTGAATGGACCAATCAGCTGCAGTGCAAGATGTCAATGACTAACAGATGTCCAATCATTCTCAACTTACCACTTCCTCTTTCTTGCGAAAGCCTGTGAAGCACAGAGCCAAGTTCAGCATGGTGGTGGAGTAGAGAGGACGGGACGAGAAAGGTAGAGGCTAGAGAAAGAGAGAGATAAAGAGAGAGAGGGGGAGAGAGAGAGAGAGAGAAAGAGAAAGAGAAAGAGAGAAAGAGAGAGAGAAAGAGAGAGAGAGAGAGAGAAAGAGAGAAAGAGAGAAAGAGAGAGAGAGAAAGAGAGAAAGAGAGAAAGAGAGAGAGAGAAAGAGAAAGAGAAAGAGAGAGAGAGAAAGGGAGAGAGAGAGAGAGAGAGAGAGAGAGAGAAGGTGAGAGAATGCAGTGATGTTTGACAGCGCATAATGCTTGTAAGATCAAATCACAAGGTTGCAGAAATTACACACGTTATACAACTGAAATACTTTTGCACAAACACATATGGATTTTTTTTTTAAATCTATCCTGTTTTAAAAACAGTTTTCAAACTGAGCGATATCTTAAAGCGAAAACACCTCTAAACAAAACATCTTTAATGCAGGAAAAACACCACCTCATTTCTCATCTTGTAATGTTCTGCCGGTATCTCTAAAGCAGCGGGAGCAGAGTCCGTCCTTGTCCTACTTTTTAAAGCATTTCTCTGTATATCAGCGCTAATCTGGGCACGGCGAGTGATGCAGTGATCTGCCGCTCGGCCGTATGTTCATCTTACGCTGTAATCTGAGCAAACCAAACAGGTGCTCTGTCTCCACCGAGATAACCGGGAAACGTTTTGTTTTTTTTCTTTCCCTCCTCCCCTCTCCAAGTCGCGGGGAACAAACAAAAGTCAAGCATAAATCCTTTTAACTCGGCACCGATTCTTTTTCACTGTGTCCTACTCCACTCCCTGCAGCGGGCGGTGGTGAAACCAGACTGAAGCAGTTAGAAACTCTAATGTTCAGCTGTGGAGGGGAAAATCCAGGGGGTCTGGGCTCTTAGAGTGAGACGCCCGGGCTCTAAACTGCTCCGCGGATGCCCTGTTCCAGGACTTACCTCCTTATTGCTCGAACAGTGAAGCACCACAGGGGGGCCCAGGATGCGGTTGTCGTTCTTGTAAAGGTAGTTGTAGTCTGGAGACTGGAAATCGTTCAGCACAAACACCGTCTCGAACTCAGCGTTTTCCCCGTCGCCAAACTCCCTGACGTTGTCCGTCTTTATGTAAGGTGCGTTTATGTCCTAAACGTATGGAAAGTGGCCGTCAGCAATAGTTAGGGATTGACGGTTGAAGATGCTACACTCTGGAGTGTCTCACCCATAAAGCTGACCTGATGCATCATACACACATTATGCATGATTGACTAGTCCAGTCCAGTGCCCTGACACAATGGTTCCAGTGCCTATTTCCACTAAGTACCACTCACACTAACACGACCTCTGGCTGAAACAGGGGGGAAAACAGTGACTCAGTACCATATACCTGTACTTATCTTTCTTAAACAGACCTACCCTGGGTCTGACAGCTTGAGAATTTATCTGGGAACATTCACTGGGGAAAAATAATAAAGCCCTGAAAATATTATATAGTCTACACCAATATCACTGCATTAGTTCAGATGTTGCCCATTCATACAGGTCTGTATTACTGTGTGTATTATTTGCATCAGGACACTTTGAAGGTGCGTCTCTGTCCAGCGCGAGAAACGTTGACAAACAGACGTTACTGCAGGTTAGAAAGAGGCGACAGACCTGTTTGTCAGAGTGTACATTAGGCAGAAAGACACAAAAGGATAGGACCTCATGTGAATCTGCAGCATTGTGAAACACACACACACACACACACACACACACACACACACACACAGACACACACACACACAGACACAGACATAGGCATGGTCAGAATGAGGATCTCTTACTGAACCGTTTTTCACAAAACGATGCGAGGGAATCTCGACAAACATATCTGTCATTCCTTACATGCCAGAGCTGCAGCTGGCCCACTGTGCTTACTGTACTCTGCGCTCCGAGCACAAAACGCTAAACTTAAAGAATAGTTTTAATCTTACTTAACGACCTTAACAGATTTACACAACGCTGCCCATGAGGCAACCTTTTCACAGTCTAAAACCCACTGAGACATCAGCTTAATACAATGAGAGCTGTTTCTGATGGCCTGCTCAACCTGTGCTCCAAGCACATTATTAAGTTAGGATGCTGAAAAAGATGTTGCACGTTAACTGCACTGTATTAAGGAATGCTGGTCAAGTCAGAAAACTCTACACAGGATTTTAGACTGTAAATAGGGTTCCAAACTACACTCAGGTCTTAAGATTTGACATGTAACTCACAGTCATCCCTGATTCTATAGGTGATCATCATGGTACAAAGCCCAGCCCAATCAGAGACCAAAACCCATATTAAGAGACAGAGACTGACAAACAGAGAATCAGGTTAGAGCACACGGTTAGAATTGTCCTGTTAGGGAACACCAAGGGTTACCAGTGAACTGCAAGGGCAGGGTCTGTGAGGTCACACCAGCCATCTTGGCATCGTGGCTCATGCAAAACGAATCCCCTCGTGTGAATTAAAACATGCAAAAACCCCTCCTCAAATCTTTGGACACATACCATAGTCACTATAGATTTGATCAATTTTTCGCCCGTCTCGGAGCCGGGTTCACCCCCTTTAATCTTTACCACCGGGACTTCCATTACTCTCACGCCCTGTAAAAATGAAGCATTGACGTCAACCTGGCAAAGGGGCTGCAGATGACAAAACGCCCAAACGCAGGAAGGGGGTGGGGCAAGACCCAGGAGGCAGGGACTTCAAACAAATGTCAAGCACAATCCAGGAGGAAAGTTCTGCTAAATTAACAGAAGTTCAAAGCGATGAGAGCTTTTTTTTTCTTTTGTCTGGCCCAATTCACGCTGCAGAAGTTCATGTCCCGATTAAGCCGTCTGCTCGGTGGATCTGCCATTACTGCAGAGTGGCAGAAAGCAGACCTTTTCTGACCAATGGGCTTCTTTCACATGACTTCCAGGTCAGGCAGAGCAAGGACAAAGACCTGGGCAGCACGTCACACTGAAAATCACACATCTGCCTTTCAGCCCCCCCCCCCCCCCAATTATAAGAAGAGACTTCAAATGTGCATATAATGCTGGAGACACATGTTAAATTTTAAGGGAGCAGTACTAAAACTACAGTCCAGTTAGCTCCTTCTGTTACAATCAGCACCTGACTGTGAGAAAACAAATTCTCTGTGCCTGATTAGTTATTTTTTTCACCACCTCTCCTCTCCAAGAAAAACGACTGAGGAAAAACATACAGTTACACTTTACGTTAATGAAGAAATATGGAGAATACACTGTCATTTCCACAGGCAAACAGGAAACATGGCTGTGAATGTGTGCTTGTAAACAACTCCATCAGCCTCTAGCTGTAAACACATTAGAAAACCCTTTATTTTGTGCAGATACTTGATTTCATTCCACTCTCAGAGTGCTGGCATATTTAGGACAACCCATTATGCCTGTACACTGTGGACTGATTTCTCTAACCTGTCTATGCAGATATACAAACCTATTAACAGGTGCACCTCACAGATGACTGATACTAAAAGGAGACGTACCTCAACATAAGTTTTTTTAGTGAACAGTGTTAACATTACAATCCTTATTACCAGAATAAGAAAAATAACATATTTCATTTTATTCAGCAAGGACCTGTATGTTATCTTGAGACCATGTAAAAACACATGTCCCCCCTTTCAACAAACCATTAATACCTAAACCACTGAACTGATAATCTGGATAGAATTCAATTCATCGACACAGATTACAGTGGTACTCTACCTGAAGTGCTTTCACCAGCTCTGCGTTGTCACTCGCTTCTCCTACCAGCACAACTCTGGTCTCAACTCTGGGAAGCATTTCTGAAAGAAAATTCAAAAGACCAGAGGCAAGGTGAATCTCAAAGGAAAGGACCTCTTTTGTTAAATTGAGTTATACAGAGGTACAGTGCTTAGTCTTAAGGGAAAGCACTTGATATCTGACTGATTGAGCCAAGAGGGCATCCTCATTTACCCTCAGCGTCATCTGTCGCCAGACCCACGAATGTGTTCTCCTTGGAGGTCTCAGCCAGTCTGGAGTCGTATACAGACGAGTCCACGAGCAGGCTACGGGCTGTCCCCAATGTAAGTATGCTGCTGTCAGCCATGGCAGGGTGACAAGGGGTGGTGACCCAGTACTCTCAAAGCAATCACAAGTTGAACGACTTCCAAAAGTGAAGAAAAGAGTGAAAGAGAGAAAAAAAAACAGTCTGTCAGATGCCCCATTATTTTTAAAACACTGAAACGTGTTAAACTCCTCGTCAGAGGTTCCGTTAACTCATATAGAAGGAGCTTGATTAAAATGATTCGAACAACAGGTCAAATTGGGGTATTTAGTTGAATTATGAAAACGAACAAAAACACATACATTAGCTAACGTTAGCTAAGTTCAGAAAGCTAACTGACCAGGAATGTAAATTCCTTTGCAAATGACAGCTAAGCAATTAGTTTGAAAAAGCAAGATAAACTGGGTGGCTACAATGTTTGTTAGCAGTGAATTCAATGTTAGTTTAAAACAAAGATCCATATCAGCCGCCTGGCATGCAAAACATGAACATTTCGAACAGGACGTCTTACCGATATTCGCAGGATATTAAGTAGTAGTGGAAGCCGTTCCTTGGTGAAGTTTACAAAAACGTACAATAAGCTGATTGACCTCGCTGGCTAGACGACCAGCTAACCAACTAGCTTAAGCCTGACAGACAGACACTGTCTTTCGCTACTAACTGCAATTATGAAAACGGAATTGAGAATCAAAACATTCCGCTGTAAATAAACGTGGAAATCCCTGTCTTCGTGCCACCGTCTGTATTTAAAATAAGTTATATTTTCCTACAGACTTCTTCAGCTGTAAACCCCATCTTCGTAACATTGTAGTATGGCAGTCAACTCTATCTGAATTATCTGAATTCAAAATGTTAGGCAAACAGACGAGACTCGTAGTGATTGGCTGACAACGGCACGTTTGGCGGAAGTAGTCATGTCCAACCCACCTAATTGGCTGTTGAATTCAAACTGCAACGCAATGCGCCCTATGCAGGTGATGAGGTCATACAGAAAGACCAACAAACTTTCGCAGTGTCTCGCAGGCTAGTCAAACAGCTGTCAAGTCTGCTGAACTTATCTGCAGTTTCTTACCCTCTGTTGCTCCAATACAGGTTTCAGAGCATTTTAGCTTGCACTAATTGAAGATATTTTTATGTTCAAGTAATTTTCCTTACTGAATGTACGCGTAAATAATCAATAATTCAGTTCAGGGTAGGCCTGAACTTGCAAGCGAATTTATGATTAGGTGCATTTCATCGCGTTGCCTACCAATTTTGCTATAATTCTAAAGCTGATCGGTGGTTGTGTATGCAACTGAAGTGACCGTCTGTAATTTAAACTGTGTGTGTGTGTGTGTGTGTGTGTGTGTGTGTGTGTGTGTAAAATAGGTCTTTGAATCCACTGTCTATGTTTAATGTTAAGAGAATAACTTTTTTTTTTTTTTTTCAAATGAGAGACTCTCTTAGAAGTCTCCTTCTTTGTTCTGCCCCTGACTCCCTAGTGCCATCGATGGGAGTTTGTTTAAGGGGCAAAGGCTCATGATGAATTCACCCCCCATCTGTGCTTGCCGCTGTCGGGGTAGTGATGGTGCCTTCAGAGGCGCCTCTGGAAACCTGCGCCTAGCTTGAAGGACAAAGTGATATGCGCTAGTCTCTTTTTTTCTTCTCTCTCTCTCTCTCTCTCTCTCTCTCTCTCTCTCTCTTTCTTTTTAGCCACTGGTCTCTGCATGCCTGTCACATCTCTTCTGCTCTTTGTGCCAGCTCCGTCTCTCCTTTTCTCCCCCTCTCTGGAGCTTGAAAGACAGTCTCTGTAGAACAAAGCTCAATGAAGCAAGCCATGCCCCCTCCCTCCTTACCCCTAAACCACAGTCTCCTCAGGAATGATTGATTGACATAGACTAAATGTTTACTTGGCCAATATGAATCCCGCCAGCCACCACACACACACACACACACAAATTTTGGAAGGCTACTGGATAATTTTCTAGTTTTGATCTGGTGATGGTAAAAAGTTACGGATTCCTCGTGTGTGTTTCATATTGCCTTCTTTTTTGGTGTAAATCGAAGTGCAGAACATTTTCAACCTCATGTGAACCGCATATCGTAATCATTAGTTGCTCTGTCCTCCAAAGTTAGATGAAAGACTCAAAGAGACCCAGCGGTTTAACGTTTGTGACATTTTTTAGCTCTGAAAGAGTCGCTTTGCTTTTTTTTCCCCCTGAATAAGTATTGAGTGCACACTATTTACCTCAAGGCTATGCATATATCCTACAGAACACTGCTTTCCAATCAATAAAAGCATAAGACAATAATGAGATGGAACTGAACAAAAAAAAAAAAAGAAATTACAATCCGTACCCCTAAGAATATAAAGCTTATGAAGTTACAAATGTCCTTTATACAGGGACAGCATAGTTAAAGTTTGATACCAGAAATGTAATCACATTTATTAAATTCACTTCAAAAAGATTTCACAAGGCCTTGAACAAAAAACATATAAGCTCACTCAAACTATCTTAGTTATCATTGAATACATTGGAATTTACCATCTGAAAGCTGGTGATTGATTCACTCTCCCTAAATACCGTGAGAAGGACAGGTCTCTGGTTTTGCTGCGGTCCTTTGTGTAAATCAAGGGGTAAGTTAATATGAAATAATACCATGTCAGATTGTTTTGAGCCAAACTGTGTTTCCACATGATCAATGTCGCCTACGCATCAAACCTCCAAAATGTGAAAAACCTTTTTAATACGCTTGCCTTTGAAATATGATTTCATCTTCACAGACAAAAAGTTTGTGCCAGACACCAACAGAGGGAATATATTATGTTTTAAGTTCAACGTTAATGGCTTTTTTTTTTCTATTCTTGAGAGTGCAGAGATGGGTTGGCAGGAGAATTATAATGATATACTGGCTCCACATTGCCATAACTGAAAGAACGTTGATCACCAACAAAAGGAAAAGTCATGAATGCTAGCTTTTATTGTCAATGTATTTTATGGTCTGATTAAAAATAGAGCTTCTTTGAGTGGTAATTCTCATTTGTCTCCGCACTGACTTTGTCAACAAAGAATGGTAAATTCTTTAGGTCATTTAGCTCTTTAAAAACATTTTCATCTATTAACATATAGCAATAAATCAGAATTAAACAGCGAAAAACGTTCATGACTGAGATTTTCTTCTAAGTATGATACCAGTTAGCAATGAGACACGTTTAACTGGGTGTTGGGCCATCTTATTCACTTCTGTCTTCTTGCTCTTTTCTGAACAGAAAAAAGATTACAGATTGATGACGTATCACAGCCCTTAGAGGGCTTTATAAACCAAACTATCATTCAACGTTTGGTTACTTTTCTACAGATGCTAAGTGGACATACACACATTTCAAGCCTATACATATATATATATATATGTGTGTGTGTGTGTATATATATGTATATGTATATAGATATATATATATACACACACACATACACATATATATGTATGTATGTAGAGAGAGAGAGAGATTAGATATAGATATAGATAGATAGACAATTCAATATAAC
Organism: Chanos chanos; assembly: GCF_902362185.1. Lineage (NCBI taxonomy): Eukaryota > Metazoa > Chordata > Actinopteri > Gonorynchiformes > Chanidae > Chanos > Chanos chanos. Next base: position 17,786,824 of record NC_044508.1, on the reverse strand, counting down.
CATGACTATAATATACAATATACCATTACCGAGTACTGAGGTTTTGAATGTTATTTTTAATAGAATAAGAAGTGAAATATTCTCTTGTATTTGAGAATACAGTACAATGACAGTTTCAGTAACAATTCTTTCATCTGATCTTCTTCCCAGGGTAGTGTGTGTTGGATTCTGTTTACATTAATATAAAAACGAGACCCTTAAAAACATTCTAACAAGGCAGTGCTTCAAAGCCACAGTGTCCCATGAAATCCTTACAGTACAGTTGGACTTGCTGTGCTACACTGATAAGACTCTAAAATATAAGAGGATTAATGGAATACTGTTCAGAGCAAATACTTAACCCTTCCTTAAATATTCGACAGAATAAGGTGCTGTTGCAATGATAATCTTTTTTTCTTTTTTTTCCAAAACCAGTCCGTAAAAGTATTTGAGATCAGCGCATACAAGAGCAATATATGTCAATATTTTAAACGACACAGTTTTACAATGATCAAACTGAAAATAAACATTTACAAAGTAGTTACACAATTAAAATATGTCAAACATATAAAAGAGTATATAATATCTTGCATTACACAGATTTTAGGTTCTTATTTCATTAAAAAGTGCTGTGTTTATGATCCATAGAATCGAAATATTGTTTGAGACTTTCATTTAAATGTCATATACTTCAAAAAAAAAATCTGGTAAACTCGAAAAAATCCACTTGCAAAGTCAGCAGGACAATACAGTCTCTAGACACTTGCTCAGGGCCTTGAAGTATTCAACAGATCCCCGACAAGAAACCGTTTTTTAGCCTATTTGATAATCCCGTTCCATTTAGCATGCATTCCAGTTTTCTCATGGTCCTTCATGTTCCATTTCGCTCTCAGAATGTTCCATTCACAATGTCAGAGCGTTCACTGCAAAGGCAAAGCAGAGAAGCTTAATGAAAGCACTGAGGACAAGTTCAAATGATAGATTTCCGTCCCTTCAGAGGACATGACAGCTCACTGCCTGCGTCATTTGTTGAGCAACATCAGCCACTGGTGCAGAGAACAAGGGTGCAAAAGGCCAAAGATATTCAGAGCGCTTGTAACTCTTCAGGTCTATAGCGCTGGGCGTCTGTCAGCGTGGCTGGGCTGGGCGTAGCAGCAAACAGAAGTCACCTACACTTCTTCTGCAATGCTTTTCTTTTCTTTTCTTTTCTTTTCTTTTCTTTTTTGTAAGCCTTTGCTTAAGCTGTGTAGTGTTCAGGTGTAGGTGGCCTACAGGGTCAAAGCAAAAAAAAAACAAAAAAAAACAAAAGAAAACATCACATCAGGATCAACATTCAAGTCTGTTCTCTGGGGTGGGCTTCATATCAGCGCTGTCGTCTGTCTCCTCTGTATCTGTCAGGGCAGCGGTACACAGGTCACTGAAGACGTCTGAAAAGCAGAGAGACAGAAGGAAAAGTTCAGCAACGCAATCTTTTTGGGGGTGGGGTCACATACAACTCTTTGTATAAATGCTATGCCTCAAGCATGTGGTGCGACAAGACAGTTAGAGCCGTCAAACAGATTCAGTGTGTGCAGCCGTAGCAGAAGCAGTGCCATGATTCGGCACAGGAAAGCGAGGGGTGAAGATGCAGACCACTACAAAACGACTGTGACAGCACTGAGGCCAATGAAGGGAAGCATTAAGACAAACCATTGCTCTAACACTTGCAGACATTAAAGCACCTCATACTTGCAAAGTGTAAAAACGCTAAGTCGCAAGAATGCTAAGTGGTAAGAATGAGAAAGTTCCCAGTAGCACAAAGCACCCAAGAGACGTCCTTTGTTTCTCGTAAAAAAGCTCCTTATCCTACTTTCAGCCTTTAGTGTATGCGAGAACATCCATTCACTGCTACGCGCTATGACAAGGACATGTTGGAGAGACAATGCAGCCGAACAGGTATGTGAAGAGAGCAAGGCCTCGCTTTGTGGGACTCATCGCATGCCTCCAGTGGTGACGCCATGCTCTGGTTGTTCACTTTCTGGCTGAGAGCCTCATGGCATTCCCACACAGCCCATCCAACTCATTCCCAAGACACTTTGCTTTTACAGGATGCCTCGTGCGCGCTCACTTCTGTCAGACGTGTCGGAGTGAAAAAGAGGGGGGTAAGTCACGTCACGCACAACATATCTACGGCACGTTGCGTGTCAAACCGTATGGTGCGAACCATAGGAACTGCTTTCGAAAACAATTACTCAAATCAGACTAAACGGACAAACAAAATGACTCCTCAGCTTATCGCCGAGAGAGAGAATCCGATTTGTCACTCGTTTCACTTACGAAGCGTAATCATTAAATCGTCAGTTACACCCCTCTTACACTCGTCCCCTTCATGGGTTAGTTAGATATACTGTATACCAGTGTCACTGTAAATGTCAGCTCCTCCTGCTGCTGACTGAAGGATAATAGGTGGAACCAACCCTGTCCTCTGAGTAATTACATTCTTGACTAGCCTAGAACATGAGAGAGAACATTTGGTTTAACGGAAGGACTAAAAGAAGTGCAACAAGCCAGGATATGCACACTCAGATTACTCCAGGAGTGACTGTCAAAAAAAAAAAATCACAGTTCAAGGATAAAAATTTTTAGATTTTAAAAATAAATGAATAAAGTCTTGGTTTTAGTCTTGGTTGTCTTGGTGAAGTGTCATTTTGGATGAATTGGAAAACTGAGTGAAATATATATATTTCATCTCCAGCAGTTTTAGCAGGCTTTAGTAAAATATGTCATTCGTCATTTTTTTAAGTAGGTTTTCCTGTTCAGGAGAATGTCTTCATGGGTGTATTTAATCTTCTCTCTCTCTGCCTGCACACCCTAACCCTCATCTATGCCGGAGTGGAGTTGGCCTTTGCCTGATGCTAATGTGACATCAGGATTAAAAAGAATGTCGTCCTAATTTCTGAGGAGAATGAGCCGTCAACAGCAAGGTGAACGTGGGGCTTGCGTGTGGAGAAAAAAAAACAAAGGGTGTGAATCAGACACCTTCGCCTAGGGTCGACGCGTGCACTCCTGGGAGCGATGTGCTAACTTCGAGCCAAACCGTGTCGGTTTGATCCGCCAGCAGAAAAGCACAAAAAAAAAAAAAACCTTAAAAAGCCAACAGAGGTTTGCCGCAGTCATAGCGGGCGAATGTTGACTTGTGTCCATGAAAGCTTACTGCTGAATTCTTTATAAGTTTCAGGATTGTTAGAAGTTGCAGAGGAGTGCGTGTTGCATCACACCCTTTCGTGTTGAAACCCCAAAGATGCAAATGATTGAGGATGGGTTTTAAAGATGAAATATGCATGAGGTGATGAAATATGAGCATATTCGAGGCGTTTTCTAAGTACAGCTTTAATTTCATAGGGTGTTAGTCACCCCGAAAATGCACTACAAAAGCTACCGCCAAAACTAAAAAGACATCCATCCATTCCTCACAATGGGTTCTGGAGGCGATATGTGAGACTAGCAATAACCACTCTTTGTGGAGGAGGAGTGAACTGAATGGAGCAATCTATTATTCATTTTAACACCGTATTTTCATTGCCGTAATAATATACACATCCACTGCAGAAACATTTTTAATACTCCGGATGCTCTCCAAGACCAGCTTTAAGTGGGAGATTTTCATTCGGGAGCCTCCAGTAGAAGAAAGTGAAGCCGAAACGATGATGCAATTTTAATAGGTTTCCTCCTTTAAATCATTAGCTCTATCCGGTAAGTCATTACTGCATGAGTCTTAATGAGGGAGGTGTCAGTGATGTATTTAAGGGTGTCTGAGGATGGGGGAAGGCGGCGGGAGAGGTGCGGCGGATCTAGCTCGCTTTGCGCCGGGGCAGGCTCCGTCCGCCCCCCCCTCCGAATCCCGCGGTCTCTGCAGACGCCCGGTGCATCTCTCTGAGGCCAGAGAGACGGGGCATGCAGGAGGGACCAGGCGCTGAATGCGGAGGGCATAGCCATTACTCACCAGTGCCCATTCTCAGCCTCCTCCAGGAACTGCACTAAATCTCCAGACTCCAGAGAGAGGTCCTGAGCCGTCCGCGACGCATACGTCAGCTGCACCTGAAAGCGATCGTGCTCCCCCTAAGAAAGGAGGAAGAGGAGGAGGAGGATTAAGAGAGAAGAGAGGGAAATAGAAAATAAGTCAAAGACTTTGAGCCATTGAAGGTGAAGCAGGCTGGTCGTTTGAGATAAAGAGGATATGTTGAATTAGATTTTTAGGTTTTTGAAAAATAGACTGTATTTTGTCATTTTGGCTAATTTAGAGCAGCAATTACAACCTAAAACCAAGCCTAATTTGTAAATTCACAACGGAATGGTTTACAGTCACCTTTGGCCCTCATTTCATTTTGAGGTATATTCTGGCCAAAAACATACAGTACTATGACAATTCAACAGCGCCATCTAGTGGTAGGGCTTCAGAATGGCCATGCACATATGAGTTTATAGCAGTGACCCTATCTTTTTCAGATCACAGATCCTTTGTCGGTGGGTTTTCCCCCAGCAAATACATAAATAAACATAATATAAACACAACACTGACCAATATACTTCAAAGCACATGTACAGGAACAAGCTAGAATTGGCATAATTCCTCAGTAATCTTGTAACTCTACACAACATACTGTGATGCATCTTGATTGATGAATTGTCAGTCAAAAATGTTAGTTTGCCTGTGTGCATTTCAGTTTAGTGTGTTAAAAAACAACATTTTTTAACAATTACACAATAATTTCCTCAAAAGCAATCCTGACCCCTGACTCCTTAATACAAACATAATACTATGACACATTAATATGCAGGTTTATAGTTCTCACTGTGATATCTAATATACTAATTCATGAAACGTGATCGTGTCTGGTTAACTTGCATTTTTCCCAGGAGCTCTCTGCATAGGTTTAGTCTAAGCTTAAGGTAATTTGTGCGTTCGTAATCGTCGACTTCTAAACTTTATTATAAACCAATGACCCGTTTTTGCCACATCTTTGGGAGTGCTGGCGCTTACAATACATAAAACATGGTTAAGGCCATAATATGAGAGCCACTGGTCTACAGGAGTGGAAATGTCTTTTTCTCTCAGAGTGCAGTCAGAGACAACGCTCTGATCCCTCCGCCACTGTTGTGTTGACATGATCAAAGTCTTCCATTATCCATTAAAGGAGATCTTCTCCTCTCATAGATCAGGCAGATTAGAATGCTAGGCAGTAGGGATATTTATGACCCAGCTAATCTATTCTTCCCTTTGTCTTCTAAATGTCAAGTCTCTTTAGTTAATAATCAGTAATGCGGGGAATTAATAAACTCCAGGTTTGTTATTCGTGGTGGTACTGTTGTTCTGTTTTCAGAGGGACTGAAAGAAGACTTAATTAACGTTATGGTCTGCATGAAGATGGAGGGGAAAAAAGGTTTTGAGGTAATTAAGGAGCATTCTGACTCACTGCGGAAAAAAAGGGGGAAAAACGTACATTTTTAGCGTTGTTGTCTTCTTCCCCGTCTGAAGAATTGGACAGCTCCTCAGCACTGGACGGAATGGTCTCAAAATCTTCTGTGTCCATTGATGGCAGATGTCGCTGGGTCCAACCTCGATACAAAAACAGAAATGCAGAAATTCACTGAGCAACTACTGGAACTACTGCTCGAGAACGAGGGCTGAAGAAAACAGTTTTTTCAAAAATAAAAAAATTAGGGAAAAAAAAAAACATACCAAATTCAGCAAAACACTTCAAAACCGCACCAAAAAAAAAACAACAAAACAAAACGCATTTGTAAAGAGCTTCTGAGGGCAGTTAATTTTTTTTATTTTTTTCTTCGTGTGGTTACCTGGTTGAGAAGAGGACCTAGGCACAGCTGGCTTGGTACCTAAAGCAGCTTTGTTTCTGCTGTCAGCAGGCAGTGCACCTCGTAAAGTATCTGAGAGAAAATTAACCCTGCGTGGTCAGCCTGGGGTTTTCAAATACAGCATCAGCACGAGGAATAATCAGTAACATGCATTCAAAGTCAACCAAAACAAAACAAACCAAAAAAAAAACAATAACATCCCAACTTGAAAAACCAGGGACACAGCTCACGGAAAACATGCTATTCAACTGAACGAGTATACACCGCAATCACAATTAATGACTGTATCACATCTCAATACAAATAATAAGGGAAAAATAATAACCAAAAAAATGGTTATTAAACAGTAAAAAAAACAGTAAAATCACCCCATGTTGGACACACATGCCAATACCATGCCTCACATAAATAACAACACAACACCATCAGTCCTCAGACAACACCCAAATATAATAAACTGATAAAACTCAATTTCATACTCCATATTCAACATGCACCACTCCCAATACACAAACCAATACCTTCATAGCCAAACGGTGTGGGATCACTCTTAATTTCATGTCTCTTGCTTTTATAGCTAGTAGAGAGAGGACCTGAGTAATATGAAAAAAACATATTAATGACCTCATGATAGAAGTTATCTTTCTAGATAAAAAGAAGTCAGTCATAGCTTAGTCATAGTCATGAGGGGGAAATTACAGAATATACAGTTATAATGAAAAACATCTTTTTTTTTTTTCATCGAGGTACATTCACTTTCTCATCTGCATTCTGCAAACTGCCGCAGCAATCCCCACACTCAACGACATGTGATATTCCAAATGTCAGCTTATCCCGTATCCATGCTAGTCATTACTGATGAGACTTCAATTATCCTTTGTGTGTCACCTCTCTCTCTCTCTCTCTCTCTCTCTCTCTCTCTCTCTCGAAGCATTTACAAACTTCTGTGAAAAAAAAAAATCCTGACATCAGAGAGCGTGACTGGTTTCCAGTTTGCCCATCAAGCTGCCTAATTAACCCCACGTTTGTTGTGTGACAGTAAAAGGGGGCGTAAGGTTGCGGTCGGTGCCTGTTTTTGGGTAGTGTGGTGAAAAGTGTGTGATTGCAGGCAGGTTAAGCTGGGCAGGGAGAAGCACAGGACATCAGGTACCTTTTGTGCGTGCACTGGAAGAGGAGGTAACGATAGAAGAAGCTAAAGAGAAACGACGCGGGACTTCTGCTTCTTTAGGTGCAGGTTCTGAAGGTTAGAAACAAACCACAGCAGGGAGGGGTTAGCAATTAGGAAAGCATAGGACCAGTGGGGGAAAAAAAAAATAAAAATCAAGAGAAAAAGGAAAGATAAGGCAGAAAGGGGAGATAGAGACAGCATGAGGAAAGCAGATAGAAAAGGCTTTCAAAGACTGCAGAACTGAGGCAAGCCCTCTGCCTTGTGGCAGGCCATTGATTTCTGTATTAAACAGGTCTGTGGTCATAAGCTCTTGATTTGTCCCTGGTACCGGCCAGATGTAGCACGGATTCATGAATTTTCCAGAATGTTTTCTCTTTTCTGGTGAGCCAGGGCGGTTGGTTCAGGCACTGCCAAATGCATTATGAATAAAGGAGACAGCGAGATGGAGGGCTGATGGAGACAAACTGTGGACACTCAGCGGAGCTGCTGATTCTCGAGATGAAAAATCGATGGTGGAGATTCTAACAAAGCAAAATTTATAGACACCTGAAGTTCCCAGTCATGTGTTATCTCTGCAGGGTAACTGCTTTTAACATTTTGTGTGTGTGTGTGTGTGTGTGTGTGTGTGTGCGTGCGTGTGTGCGTGCGTGTGTGCCTGCATGTGAATTTCAGAGAATCCAGTTTTTCAGTCTCTGGTCTGGCCTTACGACAGACGACAAAGGGACTAATAACAACACAATCCACAAGAAGAAACCATATTGTTCATGGTCAGATAAAGCGATAAAACGTGTTAATGTAATTTTTCATCCTACCTCATAGTTAATTTTTTTTTTTAATATATTCTGGTTACCCTGACACTGCTAATTATGGATTGCATTTCCTCATTTGAAATATTCAGTGAAAATGAAAAATTTACTAGTTTCGGATCTTCGTTCACTAAGAATTTTGCAAGTTTTGAGTTTCCCTCAAACCAGTGAAATCATAGGAAACACTGAATCAATATATCTTTCTCGAAAAAAGCTGATACTCTGTTAATACGTTTCTTTTTGTAAATGTCAAGAGGCATATTGAAACACGACAGCGTGACATTTTCTTGAGCCCTATGAATTTATCCTTTCTGTTTTTCTCTTTTTTTCTTCTCTTTTCTTTCGTTTTTTTTTTTTTGGCTGAGAGGTTGTCCTGTTTTGCTGAAAATTCCAAGCTCCCTTAAGTACAGTTTAATAATAACATTCATGCTTTAAATATATATAGATATATAAAATAAAATGAAAGACTCTCAATATTTGATTGTTTATCCCTTCCTCAGTGAAGGAGATGGACAAACCAATCCAGGAAGAGTTGACCAACGATGATGAAGATGTGATGAGTTTCTTACAAAACAAACGTTTCGATGGGGAAAAAAAAACCCAACAAAACATGCTGAACGAGAGGGGGGATGGGCGCAGACAGATATGATCGCAAGAGACATGTTGGATAAACCATGAGTCGACCACAGACAGCGCTGCTCGCGCAGTAGCTTTACCTGAGGGTAGAGACCTGCGGTTGGAGAGGCCTTGTAAGGTGAAGCGTTTTCTGGCCTGAGCTGCGGAGCGATCGGGGTTATTACTGGCAGAAGCGTCGGCTAAGGAGGCAAGGGGAAGAGGAAAGGAATAAGCGAGGAGGAAGAAGAGGAAACTCCCGAGGGGAGGAAGAGTGTAAAAAAGTTGAGAATAAAAGTTGTTAAGTGACAGTGGGTTAGATGCCGTGCTTAGAGGCCTGGATCAGAGTGTATCTGAGAGGAAAAGACTAAAGCGTCTTGAAAGTGTGACTTAATACAAGCATACTGACACTCTCAGATTCCTCATCTGATATTTAGAATATGCCAATAGTGGGTGAAGATCTCGTAACAAATCTATCCCAGGTCAGACAAAGAGAGCACACAGTGAGTATTTTTTCATGAGGAGGTTAAGGCAGCTCTGTGTATGCTGAGATCTAAGTGAGAAATAATCATGGAGCCAGTGCATGATGTGATCACTCTTAGAACCAAGTGAAAGAACCACAGTTCTGCTTTTCCTAACAAATTTGCATTGGTGCATTGCTTCCTAATGCAAATTCTTTAGTATGAAGTTCCCAAAGCTGATCTCGCCGCTCTCCCGGAAGGACTATCTAAAATGTCCACATTGTCTTTTTCGGCGTTGTCCCTTCCTGGTTGTACAAAAATAGAATGATCAAGTTTCGAGCAAGTGAATGAGCAGGTTCTCTGAATTCGGAAACAGCTGCACGCTAAACTCCCCAAAACCTCTGTCAGACGTGACAAATTAAGAGAGATGTCATAGTCAGATTGCTCCTCAGAACACAAGGGTTACATATGAAGGCAAGGAACACCATATTTCTGCCCAAGCATTCGCTTTGAATATACAAATGACATTGTTATGCAGTAAACTCACATCACTATGACAGACATACATTTGAATGGATGACTCCTAGCGGTTTTAGTGAAATGCTGAAATAAAAGTTAAAGAATAAATAATAAAAAGTTTACTGATGAAAATTCAAGATCCAATAATAATAACAGAGCTGGTATACTAGCACAGCAAATAGTGCTTAATGCATGCTGGTACAGCGAGCTGTCAGGTATAAGCACACAGCATGTACAAGTGTGGCGTACGCTTACTTAAAGTCTTAAATTAAGTGTTCATTGTTTATTATAATATCGGAGCAATTAATGCCCATCACTGTTAGGCAACATGAAAACATATGTTGCCTGACAGTGTATAAAAATGAAAATGACATGTATGAAAGTGCAAACGGCACAGTTTTGCATCATGCGCACTATTATGTGTTGGGTTCTGTGCTGTTCTCTATGTCCAGTGTTATAACATTGTTTAACCTAGGGTTCTGTGAAGGTGTCAGTATATGTTCTCTGCTGGGCTAAAAGGCTGTCAGAATCAGTTACTCACAAAAACTCCAGTACCCCGCAGTTCACCGCGCTCCTCTATCAACCCCTGCCACGCGCAGAAACCTCAAAGACCTACCTCTTCCCTCCAAAACATCTTTCCCACAGAGAAGAGTCAAAGTCTCTTTTCTTTTTTCCATTCTCTCCCTGCCTCTCTCTTACTTAGTGAATGGTTCTGAGAGCATATCCAATAACTCACACACACACACACACACACACACACACATTCCCTTTCAGTAACCACAGGACACTGTTGGTCAGGTGAAGTCAGTTGGACATTTGCGTTTCCTTCTCTGTTTGTACCAGACCGAGGTTCAAATGGCTCAGGTTATTTAGACTCTCGTCTCTGTTAATGGAATTATGCTCCAATCTGCAGGACGGTTAAAAAAAAAAAAACAGTGGGAGTGGATCCGGCTCCTGTTCCTGGTTCACAAACCTCATATTAGTGGGATGGGACCAACTGGTCTGTGCTTATTTCTGTCAAATTACCAGTCAACAGATGGTCGTTAAGCAATTAGTCAGTTATGGCCACACATAGTACGAGTTTGCTTCGATACACATTCAAATGTTTTGATTTGAAGTAAAACTGACACAAAGACAACAATGTATTGATTTAAGTTTGGTGTTTATTTTATTTTATTTTTTTGTTTGTTTGTTTTTCTTATTAAAGTGGGCCTAGCAATTATGAGGACAAATAATAAAAAAGGACACATAAATCCCAAAATCTAATAGCTAAGCCAGCCAAAATGCTCCAAGGTGTTGTCCAGACACTCAGATGTTCCCATTATTTCCAGACTTGCCTTCACATTTTCACCATGGAAACTGTACTGAGAGTGCAGTCTGTTCATACAAAGACTGAGAAAAACTGGCAAGAAGTCTCTCACCTTCGCCGTATACCTGTCCTTTCAGTTTTTGAAAACTATGAGAGCAGTCTTTACTTTTTGGCCAAAGAACTTTCTGTGCAAAAACTAGGAAGATGCACAACTAGTAAAAACTGATCCGGCAGCAGAAAAAAAAACAGTTAGAGTCTAATGAAGTAAAGGAGGTAAGGGTATTAGCTGAGCATTTTCTGAATCTAAATGTTGATTTAGTAACTGTCTCTTTTTTTGAGAGGAGATTGGCTGTCAAAAGGCTTGCTAACTAAATAACTTATCTAAGCTTAGCAACATTAGCTAGCTATGCTTAATCGATGGTCATGTGCTATTTTAGACAGTGAAATTTAATTGGTCAGCTATTTGTTTTCTATTTCAGACTAGTTTTTCATATATTGGTCAAGTATAAAAATCGGTTCTTCTTGTCCAAACAAAATATATCAAACCCTAAACTGGACAAGTCCCAGTGGGATCTACATCAACCCAATGATTACAGTGACTGTTTGTTACAGTGGATAAGTTGGCCTTTCAGAGCAAACATTATTGGCCCCTACCATTACCATCAATATCTGGACACCATGAAGCAAACAATGTTTTCAGTAAATCACTTTTCATTTCCCTTTCTATACTTCTTATTAGTCTTCAATTCCCTTTATTACTTCCCTTAATTCTTCCTTCCTCAATTCCCTTTATTAGCTGATACTAAGCATTCAAGTTGTGGGAGAGGCGTGACCTTTGAACCAGATAGCCGCGTAGTTTATTCGCTCGGCACAGTTTTAGCTTTAATTCGAATATAACTCCTTCACTGTTGCTATCCCTGGTCATACTTAAACAGCGTCGCAATATCTTGAAGTCACGCTTCGAAACGGTGTGATATTCTCACGAGAGCAAGGAGGACTGCCAACATTAAAAACACAGGAAGTTTTAAGAGTCTTGGCGCCACTGCTAACAACACTAATGCGGCCGCTGACGCAACCATTAGCCAAACGCCATCTATGGACGACATAATGACCAAACTAAAATCTCACCGTCTAGAGCTTTGTGATAAGCGTGATGGAACTGTTACGCATCTGTCTGAAATAGCAAGCAAAGTATCCACCTTGGAGAACACTGTCCCCACTACCAAGAACAGGATCGCGGGCGATGAAGGCCGTCTGGAGGAGGCCTAGGAGAGGATGATGCACCTCGAAAACTCACTATCTGCAAATCAATCTGCTCTTGCTTAGGCCAGTAAAAGTTGCTCTCCTGGAATCTAAGACTGATTATCCTGAAAACAGGGGCCGAAGGAAAAACCCCGTCCTGCTGATCCTGCCATAGTCGGCTAAAGGCAAACATCCGCAGCCAATTACTCCGCGCTTTCTGAAATATACCGACAAAGAAGTGATACTCCAAGCATCGCGACGGAGCCCTGTTAACGTTAGCAATAGGAGGCACATTTAGATAAAGCAAACGTTAGTAAAGCCGGTGTAAGATAACTAACTTGTCTCAAAGTAACTGTAATTGCCTATTGTACTTGTACTTTTTCTTCATGCCTGCCCATGTGCTCTAGCCGCTGGTTGCACATTCTGATGGGTTGCAAAAAATGATAGGACAACGGTTCCTAATTCCCTGCAGCATTTGCACATGTCGACGCTACCTAAGTGGTTAGCTAGCTAGCTAGCTGGCTTTTCTAAATTTGTGTTTTCTGGCACAGCAATAGAGTGGCAGTACTCCCTCTGTCATTCTGTTTTTGTTATTATCATTATTTTGTCCATTTTACCCGGTTAGCTACAACAAACAAAAAGCTATCAGCTTTTGTATCTGTTCATTTAGCTGCAGGAATTGTCGGCTTAAGCAGAGTAGGTACAGGCATTGTTACAGTTTAGTTGGACTGTGCAAGGCAACTGGGCTCTAAATTCCTGTTGTTTCAGAACAGCCTCGTGGTCTTTTTTTTTTTTTTTGTGGCAATAAACGGGAATGTCGGATTATTTGGGAATCTGTCTGGGATGTCCAGGTTCTCTTTGTAAAGTTTTTTATTATTATTAGCAGCATTCATTTTTGTAACTATTGAGAACGTTTAATTTCCTAATACTTTCCTAATAAGCTGTGGCTAGCAGCACTCAATTAAATATGATTTCATGTCATGTAAATGGACTGGGACATCCGATAAAGAGAAAAAAAAAAAATTACAGCCGTTGGAAAAGGAGAGAACAGATATTGCCGTGTTACAGCAGACGCACTTAAACGACACCGAACACGCTTAATTACGTAGACACTGGGTGGGGCAGGTGTATTTTTCCTCTTATAGTACTAATACTAGTAGCCGGGGAACTGCAATCTTAATTTGCAGACAGATTCCGTTCATATTTGAGAAAAATCTATCCGATCCTGAGGGAAGGTTCACTATAATTATTGGAACCTTGTATGGGCGGCCATTGGCTATTTTCTATATATATGCCCCCAGTACAGACAACCCCAGATTCATGTCTAATATGATATCGCTATTTAATGAGCATTGCACGGGTTTTGGATTCTTAGCTGGTGACTTTAACTGTACTTTAAATTCAAATTTAGATAAATCATCACAAACCCAGGCCTCTAACTCAGGCTGCTGAATTAGTGAATACTTTGGGGCAGGAGAGACTGGACTGGTGGATATACGGAGAGAGTTCAATGGCACCACAAAGTATTATGCATTTTACTCAAATGTACATAAGTCATACTCATGTATAGATTATTTTCTTATTCCACAATATTTTGTTAACATCATTCACTCATGCACTATCAGGCCTATGTTTCTCTAAGACATCTCTCATGTAAGGTTATCATTTGATCGCAGTAAAGACATCCCTAAATTGAGGAGCTGGCAGTTCAACAGCTCCCTACTTGCAAATGAGGATTTTAAAAATGAAATGTGTGCATGGACTGATGACTATAAACAGAATAATGCTGATTCCCCAGTTTCCCCTGCTACTATTTGGGAGGCTGCTAAATAGGGTGACCAGACGTCCCTGCTCTCCAGGGACGGCCCCCATTTTTGGCGGCCTGTCCCTGGCTGGAGCTGTCCCCGAAAATGTCCCTGTTTTAAACTGTGAATTAAAACCAAACAGGAGAGAAACACCAGGCAGCGGAGCAGACAGGCAGACGTCTCGTGTTGTGCTTGTTTTGGCCAACAGAGGGGGCTGGCTGCTTGCTATGGCAGCTTCATCTCACTCTTATTCTACTACTAATTCTACTCTACTTCTGTTATACTTCTCTAGTTTTAGAGAAAAATGCTGTGAAAAATCCTGACCAGAAACTTTTGTCAAGTGAATCCACAACATCACCACAAATGTCTTTTCAAGCCAGGAGGTAACTCACAGTTAGAATCAGAGGTGGGGTTACGGGACTTGTAGTACCAGGTGACAGGTAGCTGATTTACAGGCATGCAATCTGCTTGGATGTAGGCTATCATGCGATCTACAAATACAGTGCATCAGTTTCAATTTAACCTGTTTAACATGCGATTTGTTTAGCAGGCGTAGAGGGCGAATGTGGGCCGCCTTGCTGTATAAATTATAGATGGGGAATATGACTGAAAAAATATTCAGTCAGAATTTTTTTTTTTTAATTCCGACTCTATTCTCGCAATATTACGACTTAATTCTCGTAATATTACAACTTTATTCTTGTTAAATTATGACTTTATTCTCAAAATCTCAGAATTGTTTTATCCTCAGTGTGGCCCTAATACTCCATCACAGTTTTCAGTGTCAGCAACAGAACTCAAAACATTATGATCAACACAAGAACGCACTTCAGGTCTAATTAAGCCTTAAACTCTTTTGTTAGAAATTCCCTCATCTCTACAGGACAGCCAACAAACATTTCTCTTAAATAAGGCCATGGATGGGGAATGTCTCGCTGCTCTGAGTCTGCTCCGTCAGCAGTGTTGTCTGGTTCATATCAACCATGTCGCTACGAGTTCTCCCTGTCACAGACAGCACACACTCATCACATCGCACCTTCTCTCCACGGTCGAGTCCCCCTCTCTTGTCTGTTTTGTTTTGTTACATCTTTTACGTCATTTTCGTCTTGTTACGAGTCGTGGGTGATATGCACCAATGGATACACTAAGGTATCGTCTTTTCTGTGTGTTAATGTCCCATCCATTTAGGTTGAAATCTGTCTTGATATTGGGAAGGCGCGCAATGATGCAAAATAAAAATAATCGATAATTCCCCTCAAATGCATTCAAACTAAAGCATCGAGCCTGTTTTACAGATGTAAGGAGTGGAAAGTACAGATATTTGTGTTAAAATGTAGGGGGTAAAAGGTTGTCAGAAAAATAAATACTCAAGTAAAGTACAGATACCTGAAAACTCTATACAATACAGTAACAAAGTACTCGTACCTCATTACTTCTCACCTCTGCCCAGCAGGTTACCAGCTTATCCATCAAAAAAGGAGCTACCAGAGCGAACCATTGCTGCTATTCAGAGGAACAATAATGAATTACGTATGACCCTCTAATGATAAATGAAACTTTTTATGATTTTTATAAGAACCTGTATACTCCTGAATGTGCATGTTCGGCTGACGAGCTGAGCCTGTTTCTGGAAAATATCCCCTTACCAAAAACTGTCTGATCTCAACAGACAAAGGCTGAACTTACCGTTTACATTTGAGGAAGTATGGGAAACTTACTGTCTCTGTGCCATCCCACAAAAGTCCCGGTGTCCCATCATTTTTTGCAACCCATCAGAACGTGCAACCAGCAGGTAGTGTGCATGCGTAGGCATGAAAAAACGGTAAAGCTTATAGAACCAAATGCCCATCCACAATCTGTTGCGTCCTCAGAGGGTAGAAACGGTCTTTAAAAATGTAGGTAAAACTTTTGGAATTGTTGCCCACTCATTCACTCGCTATTTTTAAACAATAGTTTGATAGATAGTGATAATCTCATGTTGGTAGCATTTTCTGACAAGATCTATTTGTTACTGTTTCTATAACATGTCAAAATCATGTAAAAGTTGCTGCCTTCCAGTAGCATTTTTTGACCTGGTAGCAATAATTCATAGACTACGCTATAAATTCCCACGACCGGTAGCAAAATCTGATAAGGACACAAAACATGACCAACTCAAATCTGTTTTCATGCCAGTGTTGTTCGATTTTTGTGAGAATGCAACTCTCCCTGAGATAATGAAATCTGCTTGTATTTAACCTTTATTTAAAAAAAAGATAAGGATCCACTAAATTGCTCATCATATCAGCGAACTACCTTGCTCAACTGCAATCTCACCGCAGCTGGAAATGCTCCTGCTAAAATCGATAAGGCCAGATCAGACTGGGTTTATCATGAACAGGTACTCCTTCGACAACATCAGGCAACTCCCTCATGTAACAGACCATGTAAACTCTCAGTGCACACCGGCTATATTAATCTCTTTAGATGCTGAAAAAGCCTTTGACATGCTCCAACAGGGCTTTCTGTTTGCTGTTTTACAGAAATCTGAAATGGGCCTCATCTTCATATGCTGAATAAAAGCTTTATATGCCAATTGAAGTGCAGTTGTCTCCACCAATGGCTCGAGCTCAGACACGTTTTCACTGGGCAGGAGAACCAGACAGGGTTGCCCTCTATCTCCTTTGCATTTTGTACTGGGTGTGAAGCCCTTGGCAGCTAAACTATCATATGCATACACCACTCTGTCAGAAAGATCATGCTGCTCTCTCGCACCCCTTAGAAAATCTTGGGAGAAAGATTTGGAAATGGCTATCAGTGATGACTTATGGTCAGACATCTGTAAGAAGATATATCACTCACTTACCAGCATAAAGGTAAATGGAATCCAACTATAAATTTATTCACAGATATTATTATGCTCCACTGCCACTCCACAGAATGAATTCAGAAATATCCCCAATTTGCAGGAAGTGTAATTCTGAAATCGGGACATATATGCGAGTATTTTGGACCTGTAAAGAAATTTCTATATTCTGGCAATCAATTTATGATGCTGTCCAAAAAATTTTGGGCTGTCAGTTTGATCTAAATCCTTGTCTATATCTTCTCTACGCAGAGGATGATTTTGTTTTTGACCTCGACAAAGAATACTTATTCATAATTATGTGCTATCTTGCTAAAAAAAAAGGCATTCTTCTCCTATGGAATAGTAAATCCATCCCCTTTTTCAACACGTGGGTTCACCAAATTATGGAATTTCTTCCCCTTGAAAGGCTGGCATACGATATCCGTCAGAAATTTTGGAAAATATGCTCCGCGTTGGTAAACTATTGAGAGCATACCTGTTTGATCTGAGCCCTCATGGTGATGATGAAATGATAGTTATTTTGGGTACGCTGCTATGCCTACATCTCTATCCCCCATATGTCTAAATGTATGTCTATATCTGTGTTGATATGCAATGTTGCTGCTGTTTTAATTCCTTTTTCCCCCCTCTCCAATCGTGTTTTGTGGCTGTTGGAAATTCAAAAAAAAAAAAAAAAAAAAAAAGGACAGGGACATCCCTTTGTTTTTCAAAGGAGTTGTCACTGAAGTAAGTAAAGGAACAATACAGTTCACCGTGTTTATACTCATGGAGAAATCTTAAACAGGACTTTGAAACCTGCCTATGCAGCAAACTACCTTTTTCAAAAAAAAAACATTTCACTTCTCTGTAATTTCTTGGATTCAGAGTTTCAGTATTATTTTTCTTTCGTTTTTCTATGTCACTTGTCTTGAATTTGCTGAGACTGTTACACTTCTCAGAAAGTAAGGCAAGGGAACTCTTTAAGCAAATACTTGATAAGCTCCGAGTTTGTTTTGGGAATATTTCATCAACAGTTGGCCAAGTCATGCCAGTGGACTATACAGTCATTTTATTGTTTTACATAACTCCCATTTCTCGACATCTCAGCAACCAGGACCTTGTCTGGCGTTCGGTGCGCTGTGAATTTCAATTTCCCCAGCTGTTTACCCAACCAAAAAAGGCATTAGTAAGATGCAGACTTGGCTCTCATAACTGACTTGACTGCTTCTACTTGTGCTAAACCATAACTGTTGAGGGTATTCTAAAAATAATGTTTCCAAAGAAATTTACAGGAAATGTGCCCAGTGGTAGACTTTTGAATTCACAAAATAAATGTCTATTTGGCAAAAAAAAAAAGCATTTCAGTAGCAAAACGCTTAATAATAATAATCATAATAATCATAATAATAATAATAATAATAATACAAATTTGTTTAGAGACCAATATCACTATTTATAGCCTCAAAGAGCTTTACATGGCCACAACAAAGTTAAATCAAAATTATATTATCCATAAGTTAGAGAAAATAGATAAAGTTCAGTTAAGTTTAGTTTTAAAGGTATGAAGAGAGTTTGCCTCCCTAATTTCTGTAGGTAGACCATTCCAGAGGAAGGGAGAGCAGTAGGAAAAGGCTCATGAGAGATCTTTAATTTTGTATTCATATAACGTAATCTGTTTTTCAGTATTTGTCACTGGGGGCAGTCAGGCAGGACTTGGGGGGGGGGGGGGGGGGGGGGTTGTCACTCACCTCTTCTCTGTCTCATATAGGGACCAGAGTCTCCACCACGTCTGAGGCCTGTCTCTGGACTGGAGGAGTCAGACTGCCTGAGGGGAGCCTTACGTCCACTCCTGCCAGAGAAAAACACTACAGTAAACTGGTGAAAATCAGTAAAGTATCAGACAGTAAACACAGCACTCCACTCACACAACTGTCCGATCAAACAGGCTTCTAGGAGGAGAACGTACGATACCTCATAGGGGCATGGTAGATGTTCTCTGTGATCCTTTGATGGAGCTGACTTGCCTCTGTGGATTGAGAGAACAGAAAAGGTTCAACAAAAAAAGAGACTGCGTTATGTCTCTCTTACTCACATGTGCCCAGTCATATTTGTCTTAGATCAACATTAATTAATTTCAAGGTACATTTGCTGATGAGAAACATCTCTAGCAACTGCACAAAGAAAATTGACATGTATTTAAATTGGCACTAAAGTTACATGCAAGGCAAGCTACATGTGTTTACTTTGACTATTTGGACTGAGGGTTTGAAGCTGATGACAGTTGAAAAAGCACTGATGAAAAGAATAAAATAAAATAAAATAAATAAAATGGCTTGATTAAAGCAGTGAGTCGAGCCATGGTTGTGGCTAAACATTTCCACATATGTTGCAAACTGGCTTGACCAATGAGCTTCTTTGTCATTCAGTGATGCCATAGCACTACGAAAAAGAGCGTTTTTCTCGATACGTGAGAAAGTAGCCCATAGATCAGTGTTAAATGCGTATCTTTGCATGCGTATGTCAAATTTCTTTTTCCCTTCCTCTTTCACTTCTGCCAACACACACCCAAACACACTCACTCACATACATATACACACACATACTCGCACGCATACAGACAAAGACACAGTGTCAGCAGAAACAGAGGCAAGTGACAGTTTTTGTATATGTCTGGATTTCAGTGTTGATGTAATGTGTGATTAACATTGTGAGTGTGATGCGCGAGTTTTTGCAGTAGCTGTCACCAGGACGCTTCCAAGTGAGTCCAGCATTACCTCTGCAGGCCTCCAGCTGTCCTGTCAACACCTTGCGTATCTCAGACACCCACATGTTCTTCACATCCATGGATGAAGCCTGGAAATACAGAGATAAAACAGTTTCATACTGAAGGCTCAAAACCATGCTCCACCTGACACAGGACCACTCCACGTTTCTTCTCTGAACAGACCAGCAATGCCTCCCAGTGGTCAACAGTGAGATGACACCAAGTCATTTCAGGTACCAGACAATGCAGGTACCAGAAAATACAAGACCAAGAAACACATTTTGACCAATACCAAGCAAAGATAAGGGGTAGGTAATCAAGAAATAAGTTGAATCAGGTGTGATAGCACTGGGCTATAGCAAAAAGTGTTGTCTTGTGGGTCCACAGGACTGGAATTGAGAAACACTGTCATGGCTAAACTAAAAAAACAAAACAAAACACAAGAGTTAGTGATGGATACAAAGCACACCGAATGGAAGCGCTACAGGACAGGTGAGTTTTCTCAGTGACCCTGAAAAGAGGAACTGATTGGTCACATTTGAAAGGAGCTTCGGTGATGAAAACAACTAACTTGTTGATGCGAGACTTGACTGAATCACAAGCCTAACGTGACACTGACGTGGAATTCTGAGGGAAGAACGAGATCAGCTTGGTTTAACTGTGGCCAAAAGTGCATTTGTTTCAAATACAAGGGTGAACAGACCCTTCAAATCAAATATTATTCAAATCAAATATTAACCTAAGCCTATAGCACACAGCTTTGTCAAGAATGGCCTGATGAGAGCTTCCCCGGGAGAAATACTATGGTTGTCATATGCTAAGTCAATGAATGATTGCATGGTGCAGACCAACAAGCACCCAGATGCCAACATACTCCAACATGGATAAGATGGCACTCACCGAGGTTGATGTCTTTGGGTCTTCCTCCTGCCACCAACGCTATATATTATTTATTTTAGCTTTAGTATTTATCTTAAATGTACAGATCACCTACACAACAGTAGAGAGGCGCCCCTGGATATCAGTTAAGTTCACCATGAACTTACCTTTAGCCTTTCTGATTTTGGCTGTATTCTACGCTCACACTCCACTAACTCCAACCGGCAAAGCCCAGCAACACCGGCCTCAGGTGAGCTGACGGACAGAGCGGTCAAGATGGAAGCGTGGCAAGAGAGGTGGGCTACATGCTAGGATAAAGGCAAGGGCTACGTGACCACTGCTATCTAGCCTGCTTCTAGCTAATGTGAGATCAGGCAGTGTTGTGCTCTCATTCTCATGGAAACCTGGCTCTCGGACACCACACCAGACTTGGTGATCCGGCTACAAACACACTCCGTCCACCATGGGGACCGCACATTGGCATTGGACAAGAACAGAGGCAGTGGTGTCTGCATCTACGTGAACAACAGGTGGTGTTCAGACGTACAGACTTTCGAAAAAAACACTGATTTAGAACTGCTGATGGTGAAGTGCAAACCCTATTATCTGCCGAGGGAGTTTAGCGCAGTGTTCATACTGGCTGTTTACGTACTGCCACGGGCGAACTGTGCGACTGCGCTGGGGATGCTGCACGACATGATCAGCAAAACAAGAGACTGTACACCTGGACGCTGTGTTCATCGTAGCCAGCGATTTCAACCACTGCAGCCTGAGCACTGTCCGCCCCAAGTACCATCGGCACATGAACTTTACGATGACGGAGAGCAACGTGAGGGGTGCCCATAAGGCTGCACTCCAGCTGCATTTCAGACAGCCTGACCACATCTCTGTGTTTCTCTACCCATTGAACAGACAACTTCTCAAGCAAGCCCCCTCAGTGAGCAAAACCGTTAAAGTGTGGAATGAAGAAACTGATTTGGTGCTTCAGGACTGCTTTGAAAGTACAAACTGGGATGTATTCAAAACTGCTGCTTTGCAAGAGGAATGCACTGTTGATTTAGAGGACTATGCCTCTGGGGTAACTGGCTACATTAGCACCTGTATTGAGATCGTTGTTCCCACACAACGCTGCAGGAAATATCCCAATAAAAACCTTGGATAAACTGAAGTCGAGTCCATGCTAAGCGCTTGCTCCACTGCATTTGTTTCAGGCAACGCCGATGACTACAAAAGGGCCAGTTATGACCTGCGTAGGTCCAAGAGACAATACAGACTGAAGCTGGAGAGATACTACACCACCGCTGACTCCCGGCACATGTGGCAAGGCCTGAGGCACATCACAGATTACCAGCAGAGGAGCAGGGAGGTCACAACCAGCCACGGCACACTGCCAGATGAGCTAAACGAGTTCTACGTTCACTTTGAGGCCCTCAACGCCGACCGACGGAAAGGGGTTATGGCCACAGAGCGCACACAGAACACATCACTCACTGTGTCAACGGCAGAAGTGTGTAAGGCTGTGAGGAGAATAAACCCACGGAAGGCAGGTGGCCCAGACAACATCCCCAGGCGTGCACTCCGGGTTTGCTCATCAGAGCTGGCTGATGTGTTTGCAGACATTTTCAATCTTTGCGCAAGCTTCTGTGCATTCCTGCTTCAAGTCCACTACCACTGTGCCCCTCCCAAAGAAAAGCTCCATGACTCGCCTAAATGACTATCGTCCCATTGCACTCACTCCAGCTGTGATGAAGTGTTTCGAAGGGATAGTCATGACTTCACATCCAAGAGACCATTCCAGACACCTTAGACCCTCTGCAGTTTGTGTACCATCAGAACCGGTCCACTGACGACGCAGTCAGCACTGCCACTCACACAGCCCTCACACACCTGGAGGGCAAGGACACCTATGTTAGAATGCTGTTTATCGACTACAGCTCCGCCGTCAACACAGTCATCCCACGCAAACTCTCTGGAAAGCTCCTCACCCTTGGACTGACACCCACTCTTTGTAACTGGATGCTGAACTTTCTGACGGACAGACCCCAGTCCGTCAGAGTTGGCAGCCGCACATACAGCATAAGAACTGTAAGCACATGGACCCCTCAGGGCTGTGTGCTTAGCCCCCTGCTGTACACACTCTTCACGCACAACTGCTTGGATCCTAAAACAACACCAGTATCATCAAGTTTGCTGACGACATAACAGTCATTGGACTGATCACTGGTGGAGACAAGACGCCGTACAGGAGGCAGGTGGCAGATCTGGTGGCCTGGTGTCATTACAACAATCTTTCCCTTAATGCAGACAAAACCAAGGAGATGATTGTTGACCCAAGGAGGAGGGGGGAGCTGCACACACCACTGCACATAGGTGGGACAGAGATGGAGACGGTGAAAATCTTCAAATTCCTTTGGCGTCTACACCAGTGAGGATCTCACCTGGTCGCCCAACACACACCACATCATCAGGAAGTCCCAGCAGCGACTGTACTTCCCAAGAAGGCTGAGGAAATTTGGCACGCCAGCCAAATTTCTCAGGAACTTCTACAGAAGTACGGTCGACAGTGTTCTTACCAGCTCCATCACAGTCTGATATTGAAACTGCACCGCTCAGGACAGGAAGGCTCTCCAGCGTGTGATCAAAACTGCACAGTCCATTTCAGGAGCAGCCCTCCCCTTACTGCAGAACATTTACCTCACCAGGGTCATCAGGAGGGTCCACAGCATCATCAGGGACTGGATACCGTACAGCCTCTTCACACTTACAGAAGTGTGAAGTCCAGGACAACAAAGCCCCTTTCATACATGCACTGCAACCCTAAAATAATCAGGATTCTAACCGAAGGGGCTGTATGGGTAAATAAAAATGTCAGAATCAGTCGACTAGGATTCTAAACGGACTTTATTCTACCAGCCCTCTAGTACAAACTCACAGCGAGCAAGTGGGCGTGTTGATGCTGTTTCTAACATGTGACTGGCGCGAAACTAGAAGAACACAAACATCCGAGGATGAAGAAGAAGGGTCATTTACATGAAGACGCCAATGAAAATGACTTACTGGAGAGGCGACGAGATTCGGGAACTTCTGTCGGTAAGGGCCGATGCCGAAATCGTCAGGCAAAAGTCAGTAGCCTCGTCCACCTTTTTCGACTTGTTGTAAACAAAACACTGCGATTTTCGCAGAAGTACTTTTTGCGTCATGTCCTGCCTCCTGCACACTCTACCCCGGCGCCAACCCCGCCTAAACTAAACGGACTATTTCGAGTATGTGTGAAAGCGTCTGACTCGGACTATCTGCTGCTGTGTGCTGCATGTGTGAAAGGGCACCTTCGGACATAATGCGAACTTGATTCTGCGGTTATAGTTCGTAGTGCATATGTGAAAACGGCTCAAGGCTGACAAACGGTTCCTGTCCACAGGCAATCAGGCTTGTGAATGACTCTCTCACACACTGCCCCCTCCCACCACCCTGAACTGGTTGATCTCTGGCTGACACACACACACACACACACATTATTTACTGTACCTTACTCAACTCTGACGTACACATTTATTTATTGCCTCTGTCTTCTACTGTTATCTACAATAATGCTCTCTGCCCTTTGCACAACACCGCACATGCAGCCTTAATTACTAAGTTCACTTATTCTAGATCCTACCCCAGATTTTTTTAATATTTTTATAAAAGATTTTTATTTTTTACATTTATCTTTTTTTTTTCTTTTTTTTTTTGGTAAACGAAGGATAAGCAAAGTAAGAATTGCATTGTACAGTGTAACTGCCTGTTTTGCTGTGCATATGACAATAAAAGTTTTGAATCTTGAATCTAACAGTGCAGGAGTATTTCTGTTCCAGTTTGAGGTGCATTCTCTGGCACAGTTTAAGTCCACTTGTCCCCTGAATGGTCTAATGACATAGGAAACTAAGAGAACCGAATGCTATCGCTATCCGTGACACCAGATATGAAATTGTTTGAACACTTATGGAAATGGTGCCCAAGATAGCGTTTTACACCACCATCAATAAAGCATTTAGTAATGGAATTTCCATGGAAGGATGGTGTCACATCCACCCAACAGCATTGCTGACACTTAAAGAATCTATGCCATGCTCCACTGAGGCTCTTAGACTGGCTCATTGACCAGTTAAATCATTGTATGTTGGTGTTTGCTCTCTTTCGTAGTTCCCAGTAGATTTCAAGATATGGGTGTGTTGTGTTTGCACAGAACCTGTTTACCAGACTTTATCTAAAATAAGGCCACGTGTGAGGACTACGCATGACAGAAAAGTTGGATGATGGGCATTCAGTTGCTGTCTTATCACCATTATCTCTTATTTATATCACCTTACCGTTAATACCATTAATTCAGTACTTGGGTTCTTAATGCTTGGTTACCAAGCCTTAATAACAAGTTGCTGAACAAAGATGTTTTTATGTTTTAAAGACTTGTCATTTCAAATTCAACGCTGCAGCTTCCTTCCAGTAAAGGGACTGGCCACCCACCTGAATGATATAGACTTCCTCTCTCCCATTGTACCAAACTTCGAACTTCTTGTTGTCTCCTTTCACGTTCTCAGTGATTCCCACAGCACTCATCTGCAAAAAGACATTGAAAATAACACGTATTTTAGTGTTTCCTGAGTCTTATTAAAGTTACTTTCATGCCGTTTCTAAAAACCTATGCAGGATCAAGGTCTTTCTCCATTTTGTTTTGCAGTCTGTTAAGAGCTTCCTGCTTTTATGAAAAGATCAATTAGGCATCATTATTTGTTGTGTCTCTGGAGAAAAGTTTCAGTTCCAGACATCAATAGGCAATTACTGATCTGCAGAACATTCCAAAGTCATTCCTGCACCACAAAGACATGCCCGAGGCCCAAAAAAAGGAGTTTTTACACGACATTTTACACAAAAATAAATACACAGAGGGTTTTCATTTTATTTAAAAAGTAAATTATGTAGGTTCACATTATTAACCTGAGTTCAGCTGCTTTTAGCTGTTAAAGTTTTGTTGACATTTAGCATTTAGCATGCACTCTGTTTTTGAGGAAAAATACACCAGCATAGGACAGCAAATGCTGTTTGTCACCAACTGATAAATAAACAAACAAGCAAATAAATAAATAAATAAATAAGATACATGGTATTTCTGTGTTCTATACTGCATGTTGTGTTAACTTGGAAAGAAGAGCAGAAGGCCTTCAGTCATGCTTAATTCTGTGTTTAAAATTGGGGGGAAAAAAATACAAGCACATGCACTATGATGCTTTTGCCTCTCCTCTCCTGACCTGTTCCCCGTTACAGCTGCCACCATAGCCAGGACTACATTTAAGAAAGGTCAAGTGTGAAAGTGAAAGTCAAAATATGTGCTCTCATACCTGTGGAATGGTAGCAAACACAGATAAGCATGTAAATGGATCGAAATATGTGATTTCATATCTGGTATCTGGAATGCTGCAGATGACGTCAAGAGCTCACTGAGGCTGAGGTGTCAAAATGCCCCACAAGTTAATTGTAAAGTTTACGTGTTTTGAGTAGAATCGCAACCAGTAACTGGAAATATTCATATTGGACTACATTGGTACTTTAACCATGGTGATGACATCATGACATATCTAAACATCAAAACACAATTTCTTTTTTTTTTTTTTTTGGCAATAATAACTTATATGGTGCAATTGCATTCGATACAATGTACAACAGTAGCTTCTGACATGCTCCTTTTTAATATGCCGCAATAGTAGCTTTTGATATGCCACTTCTTTTTTAATTGCTTTTTTATTATTATTTTATTATTATTCATCTTATATGGGCAGGTGTGTGTATGCGTGTGTGTGTGTGTGTGTGTGTGTGTAATCATGTGTGGAATGTTAAATGAACTGTTTCAGGAGCTGCACAGCAAATTTCATTGTATAACAGTAAAGGCATTCTGTCCTATTCTATTCCTATTGTTGCAGCTTTCAACTGATAAGTTGCTAGTGGACCGAACAACTCCTGTGAAAACAGGGTGTGGCTGAGTAATTTCCAGAAACATTTATGGAAACAATCAACATGTGTTCAGAAGTTCATTTTGAAACACAAACGCCCAAACAGCAGTAAATCTTGAAGCTTTGGAGAATCTGAGGAGAATTTGAAGTTACAAGAATTTCATGTGAGCTGAGAGTATAGAGCACGCAGATATTTGCTTCCTGGCTCATATTTCTACTCAACGTTTCTAGCAGCTCTGCAGACAAATGCAGACAAATGACTAACCCGTGAACTTTGACCTCCTCAATGTCACACCCTTAAAGTTACAGTTACAGTTTAAGTTAAAGTTTCACTGCTCACTGTTCACGGTGTGTGTGTGTGTGTGTGTGTGTACAATCACGGAGATTTACATTACACTTAAAAAAGACTATTCCGACTAAAGCTAATCAAATATGCAAATATACAAAAAATATAAACACACAACCATATAAATAACGTTAAATGCAACAGGGACTTATACATATATTTAACCAATGTCTATATATGTTAAGCAGTGTTAAACATCCCCATTAAAGTTTTCTGACTAAAAAACAGCCAAAATAAACCTTTTATGGACAAACACATTCTGCAGTAATGACACAACACTGTATAATGAAGAGGTAAAACTTATATCTCAAACCCATGGACAAAAACAGATGAGGCATTCTCAGACACTCTCTGATAAGGCCACATTTTTGACTTTACGGTATGAGCTGACATAAGAGATAGGAAGTGAGGCCTGCTTACGCACGAGGTTGTTCTAGATCATTATCTCAGAGAGTATCGTCACCCTTTTTGAACATATGGGTGTTTGTCTGTACCTCTGACATTTTTTCATCTGGAATTTTAAGTTTTGTACTTCTTGTCAAAAATACTTGATATATGGCTTTTGTAGAATATACTCAGAACTGTATACAGTTAATACAGTTAATGTCAACACTTAAAAAGTAAATGTTTTCAATCAATAAAAGATCTCTTTTTCTGACAGTACATGATTGCCCACAACTGATGTCCTGATGTTCTCATTTGATAGGAGTGGATTATGTCTCCTTCTGTTTTGTAATTACACTCAGATGGACTACAAACTATAATGAGAAGAAACATTAATGCGCGCGCTCACGCACACACACACACACACACATACACACACACACACAGCAGAACTGAAGTGGCCGAGCAACCTAATTCTATCAGGGAGAAAGAACAGCAAAATTGTTTTGCAGTCGACAAGCTTCGCCGGAAATGAGTATAATCACAGGAAGACCCAGGCACATCTCATTATTTTACATTCAGACAGTTGGACAAGAAGCCCAGTCTCACCTTTAAAGAGTGTTTGAAACTGTAAGAGGGGGACTTTTCGTGGCCGTCCGAGGTCTCCTCGCGTTTCTTACAGAACAGAAGCATTTTGTTGTAAAGAAACAGGTGTCTTTGCATGGGTTTGAAGCGGGCCAGGTCCTTGACCTTGTTGTGACCTTTCTTATGGTCTGTCCATACGTTAAAGGACCCCTGCATAAGCAGCTTGCCCAAGTCATTCAGGTTACCCTAGGAGGCAAGAAAATACACACACACACACACACACACACACACACACAGGTGCACAGACAAACACAATTGTGCACACACATACACACACACACACACACACATACACATACACAAACATTCAATGGACCTCTTGTAATGACTTTTCCATACCTAGAACACAATGTCCTTCCACTGATTAGTCAAGCTTAGACTAACACGTGTAACGACAATGTGTCTGGCAAAACGTTCTAGGTTATCATTGCCTTCTGTACTGGATGGGATGTCTTCCTCACTAGTTTTACCCACCCCATTTATCTGTGTATCTGTTCAGAAGTTCAGCTGTAGGCTAAGAATACCTCAAAGCCAGTGATGGCTATCTGGTGCATGGAGTCGTTCACAGACTTAACAATCTCCAGCATGGTTGCTAAGGCCTCCTCCAGCTCTGAAGTTCCTTCCGAGTTTTTACTGCATTTCAGCATCTCCTAAAAAATAAACAAATAAATCAATCAAAAGTAAAAATAAGCTAAAGATGAGTTAAATAATAAAAAATAAAATAAACTAATGCTGCATACACTACAGACAGACATAGCTATATATCATATTTGTCATAGAAAAATAAATAAATAAACAAATAATAATAATAATAGTAACAACCACGTATGTACTCTTTCTTCTTATAGGCTGTAATAATAATCAGATAATTACATAAGTTACATAAATTAGGTTCACATACAAACACATACGTAGTCACACTGTACAGACAAGGTCATGAATCTAGACAGGTATGCAGTAAAATGTAAGTATAAATGTAAGTGTGTTTATATGCAAATAAAATTCATATGCAAAGGCAGTGTTTCCCTGTTCTTTATGTCCCACAGACCTGCACATGTTTTTTTTTTTAATTCTTTCCGTTTTCATTTATGTCAGCGCCTTTACCTCAGAACAGCTGACAATTATTCCAACCTCTATCAATGTCAAAGGCTACACACCTCTGGATAACTGTGAGGTTGATTATCCCCTCAGTCAAGGACTCCCAGCCAATGAGTTGTGGTTTGAATTCACAACCCTCCAGTCACTCCACAAGCTCCCAAACCAACATGCCCCCACAGCCCCCAGAGCAAAGAGAGGGAGATACAGAGAACTTGCCCAGCCCCCATTTAAGTCATCTGGGGTTGAGCCATAACAATGGGCTTTCAGGACTAGGTTTGAGGAACAGTGTGTCAATATGCTAATGCCCAGGTTAAAACTGGGCTTTGGTTAGAGTGACTTAACTTACCTTCAGCATGAGTTGATATTTGGTGATCCTTTGCACAGGCTTGAGAAGGTAAGCATCCAATGAAAGTTTGTGGTCCAGTCTTTTCTGACATTCCTGTATCATTGATCAGTAAATAACAGAGAGTGTTATTGAAACTGTTCAGAAAACAAACAAAAAAAAAAAATACATGATTCTTTTCTATCAATAGTAAACTTTTCTTTTTTTCAAGAGCCTTTTACTACTGCCATTAACAGAAAACAATACATTAGTTTATCTGAACTCGTTTTTTACAGGGGCACATTGAAGGAATGCTTGATAGTTTAGGCTTGCTAAAGATCTACAGCCAAAGGCCAGGTCAGGCCAGGCCTGGTCCACAGGCCCCGTGTGTGGGACCGGGGTTGGGGGAGGGGTGCTCCCACACTAACATCAACTTTGGCCACTTCCCTGGCCGTTCAATTCATTCATTTATTTATTCGGGCCATCCCCGGTCATGTGCACTCTCTCTGGTTTTTTTTTATAACACTAGCAAACATTTAGCAGCAGCTGCAGAAAATGTTTTAGACTTGATAGTTCCTTAGTTTGCCATTAACCAGCTTTGTCCATATCCTTTCCTGTACGCTAATAGAACAATGGATGGAAATGAAAAAGTTTTGCAGTTCACGCTGACTAAACAGGCTTACACAAGAGAGGAGCATTGTTGGTGCCATTCAAAGGAAACATTAACTTAAAGCCATCCACACGGAAATCACACACTTTATTCAAATGGTTTGTCAAAAGAAAAGCTTTTATATGCTAATGATAAGAGACAAAGTCATGACCTATATAGAGCCTGTCAAGAAGTCTGCAAACCACAGAACATGGTCTATAGTGGTGATAAATGAAAGACTTATTTGTGTTGGTCAAATATACTATTTAATTTTAAAATACTATTTTAACTACTATTTACTATTTGCCAATTTAGATTAGTCGCTAACTTCAGTCTGTTGCTGATATTAGCTGGCTAACTGAAAGGCAACAAAAAGCTATAAGAAAATGATCAAGGTTAAATGGAAACTCAACTAAATTTATAAATGAACCCTTCGTGATTTTCACATGACTACATTTTTGTACATCAACCTGCAAAGTGTGGAGGGGCACAGCTCTTTAGAGATGATTTCATATCAGTTTGGCATATTTTTGCATTTCTACTCATTTACTATTTAAAATCTGCTTCTATGCTCATTCATCTATGGTTTGGTCTTCAGAAAGAAAAAGACATAACTAGAAAAATCAGGATAAAAAGTAATCAAACAGACTTTATGGTCTGTTTGAAACATAAAATAATATCCAGTTAAAAACTGTTTAGCTGCTTGATGCTTCCAGCAAAAGTTTTAGAGGCCTAACATATGTAATTAAATATCAATATGCTTGTTTTAATTGGGCAAATTAAAACAGGACAGGAAACACAGAGAAAACAGAGGGAATATACATTCAAGGGATTAAGCTTTTGAATGTGGGCATTTTTACAACAGTTGGAGCAACTGTAATTAGCCAGCACAAAATAATCTCCACAGTAATTAAAGAAGCTCTAACAGGAACTAAAGCTGCTCTGAACATAAACAGCAGCCTAATTGGAGAGTACGTATTAATATATTGATTCATCTTTCCTTTATTATGGATTCCTCCTGTTTTTCATCTGATATTTGAGGTTGAACAGTGATTATGCTATTTATTAATGTTTAATCATAGTTACGTAACAGTTTACAAATACTTCAGAGTGGTCTAAACAACACCAACATGTTTACGTGATACATGTTTTTAAAACAAATATGACATGTTCAT
Source organism: Chanos chanos (assembly GCF_902362185.1). Lineage (NCBI taxonomy): Eukaryota > Metazoa > Chordata > Actinopteri > Gonorynchiformes > Chanidae > Chanos > Chanos chanos. Next base: position 17,755,997 of record NC_044508.1, on the reverse strand, counting down.
CTATATATTTCACCACTCTGAGGTGTTTTGAGTTTGAGGAAAACGAATTTAAAAGACAAAACAGTAGAGAAGGAGGAAGTGGGAAATGGCAGGGACCTGTGTCAGTTAGTTACAGTCTTATCAGTGCAGTGTGCATGGGAGCGCATAAACCAAGAGTGTGACACGGTACCTGAAAGAACAGCGAATCTCCACACTGTCTCCACAGGGCTTCCGAGCGGGGCTTGTTTTGACAGTATTTCTCATAAACCTGTAACTCCTCTTTCTGAAAGCAAACAGAGGACTGTCCTTCAGCTCTCCTTTTGACACTTACCTCTTCAGTTTACATAAAACAGTTTAGCCTGTATCATTTTCATTCACCCATGTTTAGTGTCCAGGAACCACTCACCCTCTTTAAGAAACACGTCCCGACTAATTCCGGCTTTTCGACGCAGTTTTCTAACTCTCTTAGAAATGTTCTGTAATAAGAAATAGTGGAGTTAAGGGAGTGTCTGAGAAGAAAAGAATTTTTCCTTAATGGTCTTGAACTATGAACCTCAAGGTTAACATGTGGCAAAGCAACTGCGCCTGCAATCTTCATTAAAAGAAAAAATAGTGACAGTTAATGCCAAAGAGTTTATACTGCATCAAACAGGAATTTCAGCTAGCACTTCACTGGTACGGATTCTTGGTGAATCCTCAGTGACAGGCCATTGTTTAAAGTGGAGAGAGAGAGAATGCAAGCGGCGCTAAAGCCGGGGTGTAACTGAAACGAGAAGGGGCGCGTTTCTTTGTGCGTGACCGAGGCTCTGTGGAAACAGGCGCTGGGGAGACGCCCCGACGATAGGGCCCACGATGGAATCTCATTGTTAAGCCGCTCATCTGTTCTTCCTGTAACTCTATCTCACCTAGGACTGTGCACCGTCAGGAGGAGTGAAACCTTCCATGAGGCCAACCAAACAATGCGACCCAAACAGCCTGAAGGCAGAACCAAACAACAATAGCCACACTAGTCCATTCCCTCCAACTGGTGTCTGAGGGAATGTTTGTTTACATGGTACGAGGTACCTTTGACAGGGAGAGAGTTCTCCCATATGAAAACACAGAGCCAGGTGTGTATTCAAAAACAAACAAACAAGACAGTTTACTAGAAGATGATATGGGGGGGGGGGGGGGGGGGGGGCGCGCAAAAGCGAAAGGCTCAAAGCAGCTGTTACGCCTAACCGCCTATAGCAGTCAAACCACGGCAGGAATGCGTCTCGCAGGCACAGAGCCGTTGGTGCTGGCAGCCAGAACTGGAGCATCAGAAAAGACAAGTTTGTCTGTTTCCTCTCCCCATACACAGAATAGAAACGGAGCTGGACTACTTTTTTTTTTTTTTTTTTTACCTGTTGTGGAAGTCATAGATTTCCTCGAGGTTTCCAAAGAGCACATCTTTCTTGTTTTCTAGTGCGGCTGGGATGAGGTGCGATAGTTCAGCGTTGTCCAGCGATGCAGCATATCCCTATAGCAATAAGAGAGTTTGTTTACCAACAAAATACAAACAAATGAAGGAGCTGGCATAGCGCACGTAAAACCAAACAACAACTTATTGTATTATGGCAAAGGCAAACCTACATGTCAATTTTAAGTTGGAATGCTGAGAGTCTATTTAATGATGAGATTTGTGTACCTCTATGATGCTTTGGAGCTCTTCAACATATAGTCTTTCTGTTTCTATCAGTTCGTTTATAATGTGTCTGTAAGGAGAAACAAAGCAAAAGGTTATCGGCGTGGCTATGGATACAATTAACCGACGTCCATAATTAGGAGCTACAGACAATCAACAGTCATCATCAATATGATTAAGAAAATAACCCTCAAATATTAAGCGGTGGAGAGAGAAACTGTAGTGCACAGCCCTGTTTGGCTTCTGTGGTATGTCACATGTGGTTTAATTTTAGAAAGAGGTTTGTGCGTGGTTAGGGTTAGCATTGGGTGTGGGGTAATGAAGGGGGCCTTTGAGTGTTTGTACAGGATTCAACAGAAAATTAGAAGGCAGATGAAGCTGTAAAACAAAGCACTAACATTTCCCATCTTTAATGAGGCCTGTAATGGACACATTTGTATGACTCCCGGGGTTTTTATGCCCCCTCATGAGATTGTCAGTCTGCTCCATGCCACTCGGATGGACGTCCGCATTTTTACTGTCAAATAAATGAACGCTGCCGCACGCACGCACACACACACACACACACATTTTTCATTCCCACTGAGTTGGATGTACATCCGTCCCAAAGATCAGGCGAGACAGTAGATGATATCATATCGTAACTCTCCCTTATTACCATACCCAAGCAGTCACTGACAGTTATTACCGGGAACTTACGTTGCCTGGTTTTCTCTGTTTTCTCTCGCTGGCTGCACCTCATTTCCATGGGCTGAACTGGCTTGGAGATAGTGTTTACATGAAACATATGAGGTTGTTAACCTAATAATTGTGACTTATTAAAAGGCGGTGTCTAACGACTGAACAGACTAGCTTCTCCATTTGATGCCTTAACAATAAGCACATGCATTTCAACACCATCAGCAATAAATATACCACAGATTAAGATAAGGTGTTGTCAGCACGCCGACACAGTCTATATTGTGTAGACCTTGTTGGGCTGGTTACAATCTTGGCTTGAATTGTGCTCCTTATGACCAGTGAATTAGACTTAATGTGTTTCTTTCTTTCTTTTTTTTTAAAATATTTTTCAGATGACAAACATTCCATTCCATATTGTGACACAGCCAGCCTCAGCCAATTAAATCTGAACAGCACAGAAGTCTACAACCAAAGGTAGTGGGAAGTAATATTTAATAAAAAAAAAAAGGGAAAGAAAAGGCTAAAAAAAAATAGGAGAGAAGGAGAACCTCCCCAAACAGAGAATGTCCACTCCTCCCTCCAACCACTCCCCTCCACTTTCCACTTACAGACTGACGCAGCCCTGGCAACAGTCGTGCATTCACGACTCAGAGAAGTACAGCCAGGCCTCTGATGGCTCCTGGATCTCTCACAGAAAAGCAGTCAGAGAAAGAAAGTAGAGAGCAGAAGCCCAGTACTTTTCCAACAACATGGATATACTCCTATACATCCTGGTGAGTCACATGAGAGCAGAGCTGTTTATTGTTTTGGGGGTTTTTTTTTACGCCAGAGGCATATGTACTCAGAGTGTGAATGGGAGAAGGTAAAACGAGAGAGAAGTCAGCTGTACAGCGCACAACCGTGTCTTTTTTAAATGTGTGTCAACTTGTGTGAACAGTTGGAGTTTGTCACTGATAGGCTGTGAGTCTGATTAGGAGCACGGACAAACCTTTGTAAAGGGAACACTGGACAACACCCTTAATGTTCCCGCACCTACAGACCACTCTCTTCATTCTGAAACCCATAAGCCTTAAATCTTCTGCACTGTTAAAAGTGTGTAAAAAAATAGACTTCGGTCTGGCTTGTTGTGGTCTGTTGATTTTATTTTGGGTGGGGACCACCGGTCGCAGCACCAAAACATCTATCTTTTGTTGCAAATGTTTTTGGACAGAAGCTCTTAGCTGGTAACCAACTCCGACCTAAAAATATTTCTTGAACTCGCTCAAAACTCACGGACGAGGTATTGTGACAGTTCAAATAATTTTACCAAAGTGGAACCAAAGCAAATAACAAGGAACGCTTTTCACTGGGTGTTCACTGGGTGATTTCACTGGGTGTTTGTGAGATCTGGAGGAACACAGATGTGTAAGTCAATCTGTCAGGCAGTATGCTAGTGGAAGTGTCAGAAGGAGAGAACAGACAATGTGCTTAAACAGTACTGTGGAATATTTTCATCTCATACAGCTGTCCTCTAGAGCCCACAAACTATTCCTTAAGAAACGGAAGTGTTTCAGTAACTGTTAGTTCATGAGGGAAAAGCTAACACATATGCAACTGAATAAATATTCCTCATTCCTGTTCTTAACGTTGTTCATTAATAACATAATAAATAAATAAAAGCCTACTTATACAAAAAGCATAATCTGATCTGACTAGTTATACTGTGCTGACAAGGTTACGGCACATACACAGTCACACGGACATACACTATCTATCTATCTATCTATCTATCTATCTATCTGTCTGTCTGTCTGTCTGTCTGTGTGTCTGATTATGTGTATATACTTATATATCTGTGCATGCGTGCGTTTCACAAATATCAAATATTTACGAGAATTGCTAAAAGCTACTATAACAAGACCCCAGTATTAAGCTTGAAATAAAACACTGTCTTTAAAACTTACAAGATCTGAAAATTGACAGAAGATTTTCAGTTTAAATTTTCTTTTTTTCAAATCAGATCTTTAGTTCAGAGCAGTTTTTTTTTTTTTCTGAAAACAACGAACAATTTCTTTACACAGACTGGTTACATCAGGCTTCATAGGAGATGATCCCAGCAGAGATCCGCATGTGACAAGCCACAGCGTTAAGTGAATCTGCTGTTGTAATGATCTTTTTTTGTTGTTGCCAGTGTTTTTGCATAGCACTCAGCGGTTCCGTGGGGTACGTATTAAAGCCCACCATTATCTCCCCTAAAGCCGGCTCGCCGAAGGCTTTCAGTCCACAACTTTCTGCGTGTTCTTTTTTTGTTTTTTTCCCTCTCCCCTACACACACTGCCCACATATAGGGGTCAGCATGTTTGTGAAACAGGTCTGTGATCTATAAAATCTGAATAAAAAACAGACACACTAATTAAATTATTCACATAACAAATATCATTATCATATCTCAATTGTTTTTGTTTTGTCCTCCCGTGAAATAATATGTACAGGCCATGAACAATACGAAAGAAAAACTAGTTTTACTGGATCTATCACTTCCTCCCTGTTCTCACACATGAGAAATGACTGTTGGCTCATTTGCTGGTTAATACAAACGAGAGCCTCTGAAAGCAAACATATTAAAAATGGTCTTACTTTTGACTTTTTCACAAGCAGATATTGCATCAGGTAAAGCTTCAAATAACCTTAAACATTTTGCAAACTCAGTTGACAAAGAGGTATTTTTCCCTCTCTTTATCAGCACATGTGATTTATTTTCTGGCTGGACACATGTGATGTAGGAGAGCATAATGTAGCATGCACACAATTGTCCTTCACAGATGAAGCAGGGCAGCCCATACATGTAAAAATACTCGGAACTGGGGAACACAATTGTTCCACGGAAAATCATTTTAGAAGGTTCTAATTTCCCAGACCAGTGAACATGTTCCCACACATGTGTCTGACAATTACTCATAGCCATCTTAACAATCATTCCACAGAAACAACAATCAGGTGGTGTAGTTTTATGGGCAGATTTGTAAAAGGCAACTTTGGAAGTTGATATAATCTTACCTGACTGACCTATAATGACCCCATGAGACTTTATCTGAAAGTGAAACACTGAAATGTCTAAATGGTCTGACACTCAGCTCTCTAACCTTGTAGATAATATAAACTAGTAATAGTAATGGTATTTTATCTACCTCACATACCTAAAAAAAGAGTCACCAGCGTGTCTTTCTAATTATGATGCACAGAGTTAATCATACTTTCTCTACAACTTCTTTTGAATATTGCACTTGTCTCTTTTGCAATCACCAGATGAGAAGCAAATTTCTCTGATACAGAGCGATCTGATAATGCAAATGTCACAACTAGGAGAATGCCTGGTGACTCAGATGACTTAATACAGTACACTTAGATCGCTGGTCTAGGTCCCTACCACTCAAAGTAATTCAGATAAAAAGAAATTCATTCCTGGCTGCTATCCACGTTTGATTTCAAATGGTGTGTCTTAACCTGCTCTCTACTTAAAAAAAAATATTGTGGCCTTTGTTTTTCCACACCTTATGTTTTTGCTTTTGTTTTTTTTTCTGATATATTTTACCTTTATTTGCAGAGACAGATACCCAGGCTTACCAAGTTTAAAAGTCCAAGTTAAAAGTTCAGATACCAGATTGTTTGAAGTTCAATAGGTTCTAATTTCAAAGTGAGGTTATTTTCAGTACAGCTGAAAATAACCTCACAACATTCTGAATGTTGTGCTCACAGGCACACAATTTAACGGTCATTATCTTCTCCTTCCCTTCTCAGACAAATCTGTGACCAAGCTCCTGATGACACGATGAGCACAAAATTGCCAGTGTTTGATTATCGGACTTCTACTCTACTGATTTTATGATAGAATCAAGAAAAATCATTCTCAAAGAAGAGAAAGACAACTCGTGCATTGTTCCTCCATGACCAGTGCATGCCCAGAGTGGATGAATATGATGGATAGATCCGGAAAAGCTCAACTCTGGGGTAGCACTTACGGCAATAAACAGGGCTTTGAAGAATTGAAAACCAAGGCCTGACAGAGACAAACAGAAGAAGGAGACCACTGAAAGACTGAAAGAAGGACAGCAGGATGTTCATGAGAATAAAGAAATGTCAGTTTCTACAGCTGATCTCAATGTGCTGTGTTTTCTCAGTATTAATGGTCTGCTGGGAAGATGTGGATCACCACGTGGTTAGTCATATGAGGTCTTATTCGTACCGATACTTCATTAACAGTTACAACTTCTTAAACAAGAGCTTCAGCGTTAGCCGTGAGGAGGCTAAGAGCTTCAGCAGGTTCCCCTATCTCATCAACCATAAAAATGTTTGCAAGGGGTCAGAAGTACTACTTATTCTATGTGTCAAGTCTTCTCCAGAGAACTTCAAGAGAAGACAAGATATCCGTGCTACATGGGGTAACGAGACGTACATTGATCGGGAGCTTGGGGTTTCTGTGAAAGTAATCTTTGTCATGGGTGTCCACCACGACCATCACACGAGAGATGAGATCCAGAAAAAGCTTGTCAGGGAAGACAGGATCTTTGGAGATCTGGTGCAGCAGAACTTTCTGGACACTTTCCACAATCTTACCTTGAAGCTACTCCTTCAGTTCCACTGGGTACACAGCAACTGCGCCAATGCACAGTTTGTCATGTCTGCTGATGACGACATCTTTATTCACATGCCAAATCTAGTTCACTATCTACAGGAACGTAGTCGCCAACAAGTTAGGGATTTTTGGGTGGGCCACGTCCATAGAGGATCCCCTCCTATTCGCCGCAAGGACAGCAAATACTACATGCCCTTCGACATGTACCAGTGGTCATCTTACCCAGACTACACCGCAGGAGCTGCATATGTGGTCTCCAAAGACGTGGCCGCCAAAGTATACCACGCAACTTTGACGCTGAACGCCTCCATCTACATCGATGACGTCTTCATGGGTATCTGTGGCAATGCTATGGGGGTGTCCCCCCAGGAACACGTGTATTTCTCGGGTGAGGGTAAAACAGTCTACCACCCATGCATCTATGAGAAAATGATGACCTCACACGGGCATGACAAGGACATTAGGTACTTGTGGAAAGTGGCAACCGATCCAAATGTAAAAGGTATCTCTTCTGGACTCTTAGGGAAATTGTACTGCACGGCCGTGAAAGTGACCCTCCTCTGTAAGCCGTATAATGTTAACTCATATCCCTGTAGAGCTGCTTTTTCATAGTTCAGTGTGAGCTGCACAACAGGAAAATGTCGGAACGTCTTTCATCCTCTGGTTCAGTGTTGCAGGTGAAGCAACTATAAATTAACAAAGCTTAAGTCATGTACTTCTGCACACGTTTACAAAGCCTTTACATTGGAACATGCTGGAAACTTGAAATGTGGATCAGGGAATAGACATCTGACTGACACCCTCGTTGAGGTGAGGGAATATTCAAATGGATTGTTGTATCTTTTGTTAGGAAGTGTCTCAGATACTTGGACTTAATGCCAATAAATAACAAGTTTTTTTTACTGTTGTTTTTATAAAGTGGTTTTTTTTTGTTTTGTTTTTTTTATGCTGCTGCTTGAAATTAAATTGCCTCACCGTGTGCATTTCATTGTTTGTCATTTCCTTCCTTACTTGTGTGTAACATACGCTCTTTTCTGTTTCTCCTCTATGTCTCTCCCTCTTCCTCTCCATTCTCTTCCACATAGACACCAAAACCAACAGAAGGCATTTCCTGCCACTGGTATTTTCCACAACATCACAGAGCTCTGACAGCCCACATCCTGCCCCCTAAATCTTTCCACATGAATTCTACAAGTACTCTTATAGGTGCCATCTGGGCTTTAAAAAAGGTAATAAAAGGAATGTGGAAGATTTTGTGGGTATTTACAGGATAACACAAATCACTGGTGATTGATTCTGCTGATGCTTATGAGGCCTAATGTGGGACCCTGAATGTGGATCACACATAAATAGCAGATTTATGCTAATCGTCCTGAGTTCATGTTACCTTATATGGTAGCCAGTCAGTACTGAAGTTAATCCAACATATCCTGATGAAAATGAAGAAAACACACATCCAATAATGGCAGTTACAAAAGAAATGACAGCCTGTGAGAATTTATCATGGACTAGAGAGAAAGAGCTGCGTTTTAAAACTGTACAAGGGTCACAAGTTTATGTCTGTACTGTAGTTTTACTTTACTCAGCATTCAGCAACACAGTGATGTGCTATCACGGCTCGTCACAATGGCAGCACAGCCTTAACACATGATGCTTGACCCTCTCGGTGATAGTAGTGACCAAACCTATGTGCTATGTGTGTCCCAACTATTTTATCTGTAAATGTAGCAGTAGGAAAATCAGACTGCATCAACCATTACCCCTATTACCCCCTACAATCTTGTTGTGGAGAACTGAAATCGAAAAACTGCTAAGGGGAACAAGGATGTTAAATGATGGGCTCATGAATGTCACTTTAATCATTTCAAGAAATTTGCTTTCATACAAAATTAAAATGAAAGAAATGTATGACTTGTTTGACGCATCATTGTCAGAACGGATATTTATCTTTAAAAATGATCTTTGTATGCTGATCTTAAAGCAACCTCCTGTTCTGTTTGATGTTAAGAACCTGGCTCTTTCTGTCAAAGGAGACAAGAGTGTCATTTGACATTTATTTGAAACTGATTGCAGTTATTTCCCGTTACTTGGCTTAGAAAATCTTGAGTGTGCTTTCAGGCAGCAGTAGATGTGTGTGAATTAAAATGATTTAGAGAACCAGAACATCATTTTGTTAAAAAAAAAAAGCCAGTTGAAAAGAGTGAACATTAATGAGCTCGCTGGGACACTGACATTGACTGAGACTCAAATGCAGTGGGTGTATGGTCACATGTTCCAACATTATGATCTCAAAGACTTATTTTGACACCATTTTGTACTTCTGTCAAAAATCCTACACTCAGTGGTGACAATATTGCTTAGTGAAAAATTGCTTTTAGAAATTTTTGCCTGATTAATGGATAAAAAAAGTAAAAAAAATAAAAATCATTTTTACATTGTATCAGCAGAAGCAAACAACTATTGTTCTTCACAATGGAATGAGTCACAGGTTGCCAGAGCACGGTGCATAATAGTGTTAACTCAGCAGTCTATGCGGCAATACACATACACATGCATCGCATGTGACAAGCTAAGACAAATAAAATGAGTCTCTCAAATGCGTGAAATTATTTCAGGCAGGTGGAATAAGTGGTTCTCAGTCCAACTATGTATGTAGACAAAAAGGAAACACTTACTTCCGTCGGTTGGTCAAATTCTCCTCAGACTCATTCGTCATCAGCAAATGACTTGATCCTCCCTGACTTGCCTCATGCACAACTTCAATCTGAAAAAAAAAAAAGACTCGTTGTCTCATAGAACTGGTTGGACAAGAAATAGAAAATATAGGTCTACAACTACACCACCTCCAACTGTACAAACATTTCACTCTCACACTGTATACTCTGCCAGCAGACGGCATGAAAACCTAGATATAAGATGTGTTGACATGGTATAGGTGTATCTGTTTTTGTTTGTACTACTCTACAGGCAAATGGAATGGAGTCATTTCCTTAGAACTGGCCAGCTCCAGGAAATACAAGCTATGTTAACATAAGTCGGAGAAACAGGCTGTAAGTATTACTTTCTGTGTTTATTTGTTGCTTTGCTGTGCATTGCTGTAACGTCAACACCTCAGTACACAGTTCATAATGTGTGTTATGATTCTCATATAGTCATAACTGTCGTGAATTTATACAAATGCCGTTTACCACCACACACATTCAAAAGAAACAAGTCGCTTCCCATACAGAGTCCCAAGTGATAGGGGAAGCATAGCAGCTGTCATTGCCGCTTGCTACAGCTGAAACTGTGGACATACCCTGTCAATACTTCATAGAAGCCTAAAGATAAAATATTGATGAGATTATCATCTGAGCAATGTGGAGTCTTTTTTTCTCCCGATTTGCTGGAGGGAAGGCAGCAGTAGATTATGGTGCATTAGACAATCCCCCTGTCCAAGTGTAACACTATCAACACTGACATAAACCTATTAACAACAGGAGGAAAGACAGCAAAAGTCACTGATTTTTGGCGTTATTCATTTGTTTGTTTGTTTTTGTTTTTGTTTATTTGTCGTTGTGGTGACAAAGAGCTTCTCAGACAGTCATGAATAATTTAGTAATCGATGCCAAAAGCATGCTAGCCCAACACTGCAGTGCGAACATTTCATTGATGAGTTACTGTGGTTTGGGCGGAGTCTTATTTGGATGCCTTATGAGCAGGACACAGAAAGAAGTGACCTAATAACTCACTTTTATCCCTCCCTTGGCTTTGCGAATATTCTTCTTCTTTGCAAGTTCTGCTTCAGAGGCCTGTTTGGCAGCACTGGAGTGTTCAGAAGCTCTACGATTTGGTGCTGTTCAAGATTGGGGAACGACAAGAACGAGAAAAACGTTAGATGGGGAACTTAAACTAGACAGAACCTCAACAGGACATTTTCTTCTCCACAGGGAAACAGACAGTTTTCATTTCATGTACGGGAAAAAAAAAAAAAAAAAGAACAGGCCTATGATCTCATAAAACGTTTAACACCGTCACACATTCCTGTCTGGGTGTTAGCACACATTCCACACGAAACACTTGAATCATCACATGCTTGCCTATTCAGTGGTCCCAGGTGAAACCGTGCCCTGTTCTTATATTCCAATGGCTTGTAATGCATGACCAAATGATTTGCAATGGACAGATATTATATACAGTTTAAAAACAGCACAATGATTTATTTTTATCTTACCTTCAGTTAACATTTACTGTTTTACTGCTTTACTCCTTCATATTTAATACTTCATATCCTTTTTCTCCTTTATTTTACTGTTTTAATGATCTATACTTTTACTTATTTGTTTAACCTTTTAAGTTGTTTAACCTTTTATTTATGTCAATGTCTCACCAAGCTTCTTAATATGCTTTTTAATCATATCTTATAATGTTACAGACAGTAACCTGAACAGGAAGTGGCTGTGTTATACCTATGAAAGATGGACAGCCCTTTAGGTGAAAAGGAGATGAAAATTAAGAAAAAAGGTTAAAATAAATAAATAAATAAATTTAAAAAAACATTAAGGATACATTGCATTTGCATTCTTACACAAAACCCACTCTACATTTTGCATTCCCTGAAAACAAAATGATTCGGGCTTCCCGGTGCCTCTGGGAAGTCTGATTTGTTCAGGTTTGTGATCTGAACAAGTCTGCCGAGGTTAAGCTATATATTATACTTTACTCTGAGTGTGCACTTCAACATAAGGGGAAAATGTAAGCTCTACAAATGACATTTTAAACTGCAAAGGACTAGGTACAGTCAATTAAGAAATGCTAATCAGGTTGACAGTAGTAGAAAGCAGAGAATATGCTTGCAGTAGTCTTGATACTGATGTTGAGGTAGCACAATGTGTTGCCAAGCCAAGTTCCCTCAACTCAACTACATTTTTGTAAAACTGAGTGGTATTTTTCTAATCACATCTTTATCAACTGTTGTTACAATGAAATTATTAACACAGAAGCTTAGCTGACAAATGACAAGAAAATCACTATTTTTCCAAACAATTAGGCATTACAACAGAAAACAAAAGCAGACTCAGACTTAGAGGACTCAGTCTTTTGATCTGAGTCCCCTAAAGGACTTTGTGGTGCTGTTTTATGTCAGCGTGATATTTCTCACACCATGTGAAACCAGTGTGGATCATGTAAAAACAACTGAGACGTGGGAAATAAGTACCACATATCTAACATATCCTTTTCGTGTTGCTGATGAATTTCAAGAGTTGTCTGGTTTCAACCTCAGGCTGAAACTTTTGCTATAGGTGCAGAGCCCACTGGTTCCTCTAAGTCTGGGTTACCACCATGGAAACCAAAGCGTGCACAGTCAAATGGTGCACTGCAGCACTCAGGAAGTCAACATTGTGATCGTGAGGTGTTATGCATTTTAGTCCCCTAAAGGTCTTAGTACCACTCACCTGGGCCCGGGGGGCGAGGTGTTTTAGGTGAAGGGCGTTTAGGGGAGGATTCAGGTCGAGGGGCAACAGGTTGAACTGGCCTGGTCTGTTTAGCGGAGAGCTTCTTAAGACTAGCGTGTCTCTTCTCAAACATTTCCTGAACATCCTCCAACCTCTTCAAAGTCCTCTGCACATTGACCTAGATGCAATAATATCACAGATCAACTGCTTGAAAGATCAGATAATGTGTTTTTCCCCTATTGAGATTAACTCTTGAGTTTAAACTGTACTTGTAAAATATTCTCTAGGCTAATTTTAAGTTTAACCACTGATTACAAACCCAAACTGAAGCCTCCCACCAGACTTTGGTGGATTGTTTTGATGCTGAGACATGACGTCTGTTGAAAAGGGCTTGTCATACCTTGATGGGCTCAGAGAGGACGATCATGTATTGGTTGTGAAGATCTTTGAGCTCATTGAGTCCCTGCTCCAGAGCAGTGTTCATATATTTCTCAATATCCTGCAAAGCTGCCTCTGCTCCTTCCTGAGACTGGCACTTATCTACAGCCTGGGAGGCCAACAGATACACACCAGCCTCGCACCACTGGTTAACCTGAGGACACACACATACACACACACGCACGCACGCGCACACACACACACACACACACACACACACAAGCTCATTCAAAAACATGTTTGGATTTGTTCCACTGGTTTCTACTGGTTCTATCAAGTTTTTCCACAGCCATTTCTGACCTTGTCCATAACTTTGTGTATCTGCAGAGACTTGGACAGAATGTCGTATTTCTTCTTTGCTTCATTGCTAAAATCGTCACAGATTCGTCTAAGCTCCACACACTTAGGTCGTATGGAATCCACAGCATAGTGGTTGCTCTGAATCAGTTGATCGCCATGCGACGCATGCAGCTGGGCCTTCTCCAAAGATTCCTGTCAAAAATTCATTGCCCAGTACGTTACTTTTCATACAGCAAAACATTACAGCAACAGCAACATACAAATCAAAATTAATAATAAGTTTATTTAGGGCCCAGTATCACTTTTTGTAGTCTCAAAGGGCTTTACATGTCTATAACAAAGTCAAATCAAAATTATACTATCCATAAGTTCGAGAAAATAGATAAGTGTTTGGTCTGGTTTTAAAGGTATGGAGAGAGTTTGCCTCCCTAACTTCTATAGATAAACCATCCAGAGGAAGGGAGAGTGGTAGGAGAAGGTTCGGTTGCCAGCAGACTTCTTTTTAACTCTTGGAACGACTTATAGTCCAGAATCTTGAGGGCGCAGGGTGCAAGGTGGGTTATAGGGTGTAATTAAGTCAGACAGGTAGGAAGGCGCAAGCCCATGTAAAATTTTATATGTTAATAAGAGGACCTTAAAATCTGCCCTTGCATGAATGAAGGGAGGCCAGGACAGGTGTAATGTGATCAGACTTCCTTGTTCTGGTCAGAATTCCGGCAGCAACATTCTGGACCAGCTGAAGACTTTTGGTACTAGAGGCAGGCAGGCCAGAGTACAGAACATTGCAGTAATCGAGGCGAGATGTGACAAACGTGTGAACAATGGTTTCTGCATCGGCCATACTTAGAAAGGGCCTCATTTTAGCAATATTACGTAGGTGATAAAAGGCAGTTGTGGTTGTGTTTTTGATATTTATAACTAACGAGAGACTAGAGTCAAAAATTACACCAAGGTTTTTAGCTGAAGAGTTTTGAGAGACGATGCAGTTGTCAAAATTTAGGGTAAGATCACTAAAAAGATGCTTATGCTTAGGACTACCAATGACCAGCATTTCAGTCTTGCCTGCGTTAAGCATCAGGAAATGAAATG